>NC_135330.1:71886057-72109729 GCF_023851605.1 Tamandua tetradactyla
AAATTGAATAATCATACCTATCTCACAGGGTTATTACAAAGACAAAATAAGATACTGAGTGTTTTTAAAGTGCTTACCACTATATCTGGCATGTAGTATGTGCTCAGTAAATAGTACTTGCTAAATATGACCTGACCACACATTACTTTTTTTTAATGTGTTTTTAAAATCAGTAAGTTATAATGTAAACTATGGACTATAGATAACCATATAATTATATTGTTTCATCATTTCTAACAAAGGTACCATAATAATGCAAAATGTTAATAGTAGGGAAAATTGTGTGTGGGTGTGTGTGAGGGTGTTATATTGGAACTCTGAACTTTCTGCATGATTTTTCTACAACTACTCTAGTTTTCTTTCTTTTTTTTTAAATAATTAATCTATTTGGTAAGTCAGCCTGAGAGATAAAACTCTCCATTGGGCTCTAGACATTTCCGATATCTCAGGGTTCTTGGTGGCCTGTTAGCTTCATGGCTAAGGCACAAAGAGGAAGAAAAGTAACTTTTATCAAGTGCCTGCTATGTGGGAGACTTGAGAGTCCACCGTTCTTTAATCCTCAATACCATTTTGTAAGAGATTTAAGAACGTGCACAAAGCAAAATAGGAGGTGACAATGTGGGATTTGAGCTCAGCTCTATCTGAGTGCAGGTCCCAGGTTCTTTCTGCCATTCCTGGCTCCTTCCCCTCCACCCTCTACTGTCCCCACTTTCCAACCCCAAAGATGCCATGCATGACCAGCCACCAGTGAAGGTTCCTGAAATGCTAGCAGACCCTATTATTGCAATCAGCTTATTGTCACCTTGTTCGCAATCTGGCAAATGGAGCATCTCCCTAGCAGGGGAAAAAGGAGGCTTAGTAGTGCAGATGACTGCAAAGGTTCCTATCCACGAGCAGGGAATAGCTTTCAACCTATTTAGATCTTCTTTGATTTCCTTTAGCAATGTTTTGTAAGTCTCAGTGTATAGTTCCTTTACACCCCTGGTTAAGTTTATTCCTAGATGCCTGTATCTTTTGGTCGTTATTTTGGATGAAATTTTTTTTTCATTCAAAGTGAAATTCTCAGTGTGAGAATTTACTATTCTGAGATTGTGGGGAGCTGCTTTTCTTCTCTGAGCTCAGTTTCCCCATCCAGCAAACAAGGGTCCTAGACTGCATGAAGTTTCACAGGTTTTCCTGCAAGCCCTTGCTGAGAGGCGTATGTGTCAGGGTTAAGTACCCAGCCTCGGGAGCCAGATTACCGGGCTTGAACCCTGCCCTGCCCCTCACTAGCTCTGTAGCTTCTGGCAAGTTATTTACCCTTTCTGTGCCTCAGTTCTCTCATCTAAGGTGATGTTCATAGTCCTTACATCATAGGGATGTTATGAGGATTCAAGGCATTAACTATAGGTAAAGGGCTCAGTACATAGAGGGGAACCCTGAGCACTGCATAAGCATTTCTGTTATTATTTTTACACCTACAGGCAGAAGAGAGAGAACTATTCCCCCAGGGTGCCAGGAATAGGACTTTCCTCTCGAGTCCAAAAATGCATTTGAAATCTTTTCATTCCTTGAACATTTTTCTGACTTTTACGTTCTCATTTAATAGATCCGTATGTGCTCAATATGAAACAATAAGGTTAAGCACTTACTAATTAAAGCAGTCACTCCGGCAAGACCCCGCGGCTCTGTGTGCAGGTGTACCTTTTGGAATATTCGTGCCCAGACTGGGAGAGATGGAAGTAGATGACTTCCAGGGTCTTTTCGGCTCTGATGTCTTATGGTTCTGGAAATCACCACCAGCGGGCTCCAGGAACCTTCTCTGCTGCAGACTGAGTAGACAGCCTATGAGGTACAACCCATGCTGTACAACCCACGCCGTGCATGCTGCAGAGCCGGCGTACAGGTGCCACGGTTGAGGCACTGCCTGAGCCACGGTGAACGTCTTGCATGAAAGTGCAGGCATTCACAATGCTTGAGCGGTTCTGCCCTCGTACCAGTCACCCATGCCCCAGACTTGATCTTCTGTTCCAAGGTAGAAAATCAAGAGGGATGGGAAAGTAAGGTGAGGAAGGAATTTAAAGGAGATGTCCAAGTGGAAAAGCCCCTGAAGGATTTTTTGCTTGGGATGTTTCGAAACAAGGAAAATGGCCAGGTAATCACAGTCTTTGGGGGTCCTTCCGTCCTCCACTATACCCTGTGTAGTGCTTGAAGACAGAAATGAAGGTCCCTCCACTGACCCCACAGAAGTAACCTGGGCAGTGACAGCATCTCATACTCCTCCATAATAAAGATTTAAATTTGCATAGCACTCTAGCAAATATTAGCAACACCCTAAATGCTAAAATAAGGAAATGATTGAGTAAATCAAACGCCAGCCATTGCCCACTAAAAATTATAGTAACGACAGTCAGAATAGTGGTGGCCTCTGGAAGGAGGAGGGTGTAGATGTGATCAGGAAGGGGTTCATGGGGGCACCTAAGTTCCAGAGGTGGTGGCTACCTCTTAACATGGGTGGTGGGTACTTGGTGCTTGCTTTATTATTAAACTGAATATATATATATTTATTCATATATGTATGTTCTATATAACAATCTGTATGTATGCTACATTTCACAATAAAATGAACAGTGAATTTTTAGGAAGAAAAAATATAATAAAAACCATATATGATTAAAAGTGATAAGCACAAGAACCAATTTTAAAATTGCATGCAATCTAAAATCACAACTCTGTGTGTATTAATCATATGCATGTGAAAAAAGACTGGAAGGAAACATACCAAAATGCTAATAGTGTAGAAATTATGGGTAATTTTTTCCTGTTGCCTATTTTCCAAATTTCCATAATGGTAAAATGATTATGCTAAGAAAAGTTCCCCAAAGGACTCTTTAAAAGTATGGTTCTTTTAACCATTTTTAAATCACTGTCAAATCTGTTACCTCATTTGATTCTTACAAGTACCCTGTGGGGGAAGTCAGCCTTCATTGGCTCCATTTTATAGACTGGAAAATCGAGACAAAAGTGTTCATGACTTGCATTAAATCACTTGGTTGGTAGGAGAGAAAGCTGCAGGTGGGTCTTAGGTTCCCTGATCCTTGCTAGTCCCCTGCCTGCTGGGATTTCATCTTGGATACCCAGGGCTCCTGAAGCCCCTCACTTAAAAGGGAAAAGCTGCTCCCTGGGCCCTAGTTCTGTAATCCAAGCTGGATGCCCATGACTTTTTATAATGGACTCACATGAGAAGGCCCCCACAGCTGCAGAGGGAGGCAGGGTTCTCTGCTGCCCTCTAACAAGGCACCAAGCCCGTGGGGTAAAAATGGTTGGAAACGTTCAAAGAGAAAGAAGAAAGGTTGTCCTGACCACGTGCTATGACTGAGAAGTGAGTTGGGCAACATTTCTCAACTCTAGTGTTTGGAAGGGAAGGAAGATTATGCAAATGAGCCTGTCCATGCGCTGTTCAATGGCTTCCCTCAGATGCTGTTCCCCAGCTCTCTTTCCAGGAGCCCACAGGGCAGCTTCAGCAGAGGTTCTCAAGACCCTCAGAGCTCAGCCCAGAGAATGGTGGAGGTCCCTAGAGGGGGTGGGGGTGGGGATGTCTTTCTCAAGGATACCAGAGAAAGAACCCCATTCTCAACGAACCTTTACAACAGCCTTCCTAGTCAGGTGCTGTTACTAATGTCATTTTTTTTTCTTTTTTAATTTATTTTATATCATCCAACCAAAACAACAAACAAACATGAGCATTCTTAACATACAAACATTCTGTGTATGGTGCACAATCAATGGCTCACAATATCATCCCATGGTAGTACATTTATCACCTTGATCATTTTTTAGAACATTTGCTATTAATGTCATTTTTAAGATAAGAATACTTAAGCCAAGAAAGCGAAATAACTTACCCAAGTGACCAACCACCAGGGGCTGAATTAGCACTTTCAGAGCCCATTTTGTAAAACTGCCCTGCGTTTCCTAGAAGACCCCAGTTTGGAGACCCTTTAAATGAGTAATCCCCACCTTCACACCAACTTTTATAGGGAGCATGGGCTTTGGAGAGCAGAATAGAGAAGACAATCCACTTCACTCCAGTTCTGAGAAGAAGAAGTGGGTTGAATCAGGCAGAGAGGGCTGCTAGCTCCCTGCTGCTTCCCGGGCTGATTTTAACTTGTGTTTCACTTGCATTTCTAGAACACCGTGAACAAATACAATCTTCCGGGTTTGGAGAACAAAGTAATGGCAGTGGGGGAGGGAGTGGGAAGGGACTGTGTGCTGGGCTAAGAAACTGCTAAAACCTTTAAATACCTCTTGAACTATTTTTTTTTTTTAATTTGCTTTTGGCTCCCTGCAATGTTTTGGTGTTTAGATGTGGTTGCCACGAGTGGGCTGTTTTTAGCTGCCTAGTTCCTTCCCATCCCCTTTTAATTTTTTTCCCCTTCCTTTTGCACATGCCCCAGCATGAAGTCTCCAATTCTTATCTCATTCAGCAAAGCATACCAAGGCTGCTCTGAATGTGGATTCCCCAGGCGGTTCTCCCCAGTAAAACCTCAGCAATATTCAAGTCTCTGCTTAACCCTCTTTTCACTCAGGATTAACCCCTGCAGTAACTCTGGCCGGGCTTCCTTCTAAAGTGGGGCAGGCATTCTTGGCTTTTGTGTGTAGAAGCCTTTTGGTCTGGGAAGCCTTTATAGCCCCTCCTCTAGGGGATGGCACTGCCTGTGTGTGTGTGTGTGTGTGTGTGTGTGTGTGTGATAAGAGTGTGCACACCGGACACTGGTGACATTAAAGTCAATGTGACATAAGGACGGGACTCAGATATCAATCATCCCTCCCGGTAGCACAGACCGCGTTGGAGGGAGGAGGGAGTCTCCCTTTCTTTTGCTCTTTCCCAGTTTCTCTACAATTCGCAGATCTCCTGGGGAAGGAGGCAGCCAAGAGTAGTTTTTTGCTGTTGTTGTTTTCCTTGGACAAGAGTTTCATTCACGTGGGGGTGGACTTCTCTGTCGAGATTCTTATCGCTTTTAGGGTTTCAGTAGGAAGAGCGAAACAAACAAGGCCAGGCTCAGACTTCTGTGGACGCTGACAGCATTTCTGCCCAGGTGTGACTTGGAGATTCAAAATCAAGAATTATTAGAATTAAACAAGACTAATACCAGGAAACGGGGGCACGACGGTAACAAAAAGAAACCGATAGCGTGTGGCGAACTTCTCCGGTCTTAATTACCCTGGTTTTGCATTGTTTTGTGAACACTGGTCTAGCTGTTTGTGTTCTCTGCCTCCTAAATTGAATCCCCTTTAGAAAAGGACCAAACTTCCAACAAATCTGGCTTGGGGGTACTAATGGAATCAGAGCTCAAAATGCAATCTGGTTAAAGATTTCTGTAGGTGTTTCACAGCGATTAAAAAAAAAAAAGTAAGCTCTCACGTGTACTCCCCACCTCCTTGTTTCACTTTATAATGGTGCTGTTTATTCCAGGGTCGGTTGGTCTACCAGGCGGAGAATCCTGAGTAACTTTCACTGAAACGTAGAAACGCCCTTCCATTTGATGTCGCGCGCCGTTCTAGGGGCTGAGCAGACACGCCCCGGGTTTACCTGCCCGCGCGTGGGAGGAGAGGGTGCGAAGCGGTGCGGGCGCGGGGGGTGGGGCCGGGAGAGCCGTTACCCGGACGAAAATTCAAGCAAATACACCCGCCTTGTGCTTCCCGTGCGACACGCCTGGAAACCGGGGCAGCTCCAGGGCAGAATCCCCGAGGTTCCCGCCTGCAACTCCAGGGCTGCGGGACGCGGGAGACTTCCGAGGCCGCCCTGCGAGTTGTCTGCGGCTCACCCGCGCTCTGGGAAAGGGGCTGGGGGGTGTTTGGGGTGAGGCTAGTGTTTGGGGAAGAGGTGTCCCGGTGCTGGGGATTCGATTTTATCTGCAGCTCTAGGAGTGACTGCCCCCTAGACTGCTCGGCAATCAGCGGGGCTGGGGGCGAAGAACTGTGATTCCCAGGGGTGCGGGGGCGTGTGCGACACGCGGGACCCTCGACCCACTCGGCGCGGGACTCCCAGCTACACCACCGCAGTAAAAAGCCGAGATCCGCAGGTGGGGTGGGATGGCGCGGGGCTGCAGGCAAGACCCGGACTCTCTGACGTCTTGAGAACTTAACCCAAACGACCAAACTGTGGCCTTTGATCGCCTCTCTCCCAAGAGACAGGTGGAAGCAGGTGTCTCTGTCCTTAGCCATACCCACAGCGTGGGACTGGCTCGAGCTCCCCTCCCGGGTGCGTTCGAAAAGCCCCGGGCCACACCCGCGTCCACATCTGGTCGTCCGCGAGCCGTTGAGAAGGTCCCTGATTGTTCCGCTCCCGGAGTCAACCAGCCTGGGGTCGGGAAATCGAAACCGGGAAATGGTTTTAAGGTTCAAATATACAGTTCTGCAGAGGCCTCGGCTCCAGCGTCAGGCTAGCGGATCCCGCGGCCCGTTCTCACTGCGGTCAGTGCGCCCCAGTCCGGTGCCTGCCCAGTCCGCTCTGGGCGCAGAAAAGCCCTAGAAAGGTGAGAATGAGTTTTCCCTCAACACTGACCGCGCACGGGCAACCCCCATCCGCGCCCGACCCGGCCCGGCCGGCCCGCAGAGACCCGAAGCACCTTTTCTGTCCCTCCTCTCCCCGGCCGATGGGCTTCAGCCGTACCCCAGGTTGCCTCTTTTTCTCCAGGTTTCTTAATCTTCCTACGCTCTTGTTCAATCCACTGAGACTCTCCTTGTCAATTTCAGCCGTTTTGTGGTTAAGAAACCCGAACTGACACCATCCTACCACTCGCCATCCCCTCCCGGTCGGGTTCCCAATGAGCCCCGAGGCGTTTCTGCTTGTGAAATCGTGTGGGCTGTGCGGGGGCTGCGGGCGCTCACAGGCCTGTGTCAACCCGCTGGTTTCTCGCGGTCCCCGCCGCGGAGCTCACACTAGGAGGGTAACGGTGTAGGGTCACGGTGTGCGGTGACTTTGGGCACCTATCCCACCCACACGCAGACCAACGCTCCTGTCCCCACCCCACCCTGCGCCCTACTTGAGAAGGAGAGGGCTGGAGGGTGAGGGGGTATTTTCCTGAAGCTCCAGAAAAGAACCACACATTTTAGAGAAAGGCCGCGCCCCCTTCCGGGCCTCACCTAGTCTGGGCCGCTGCCGGGACATACCCTCACCCTACCCCCCGACCCCTCGTCTCCCGCCCGGGGGATCCTAGCGGAGGGAGAGATGCCAGCGCGGTGGAGTCATGCCTCTGGCTTGGGCACCATTGGCTCATGCCTGGAACACGCAGCAGCGAGTAAGCACATCTGGCGGCCGGCCCGGGCGGCTCCGGTCCTGATAAGGAGAGAGAGGGCGGGCGGGTGTGTCCGAGCGTGCTAGGCCGGGAGAACGCGCCTCGCTTGGCCCCTCCCAGGGCTTGCATCATCAGCCCTCTCTCTCCACCCTCGCCCCGCCTTGGCCCCTCCTCCCTTTTTTTTTTTTTTTTTTTTTTGCTCAGCCCAGTTTGGCTGGTTCTCTGGGGGGAAACTATTAATAGCATTACGTCAGCCTGGGACTCGTAACCCTGAGTAAATGGGCGTTCTGCCAGGCCGCCGGCTATAAAAGGGGTGATGCAACGCGCTCTGACCCACACTCGCACACAGCGAGGCGCGCACAACACAGCGCTCTTCCCGCGCGGCCGCCGGAGCGGACCCACCAGCCGGTGCGCCGGCAGCGCGTCCTAGGCTTTCGCCCGCCTGCTGGACAGAGAGCCCGTCCGACCCCGCCCCAACCCCGCCCGCCTTGCGGACCCTGGCCGCCGGGAGCGGAGAAAGGAAGTGAGAGCTGGAAGCCGAGTGGGTGAGCGCGGCGAGGGCGGCCCGCTTTCGTACCTTTTGCGCCCCTCTAGTGAGCAGTCCCCTACCCCTGCGCCCACCGCTGGCCCACGCCTCCAGTCTCCGGTTTCGGTCTAACTGTGGCTGAACTTCTTTCTCCCAGCCACCACTGTTTCTCAGGGCTTCAGAAAGTTTCTCGAAAAGTGAAAGAACTAACTTTCTCTTTTGACTTGAGGTGCGAAAGATTCCTGGCGACGGGGAGGGCGGGTGCCCGCTCGGCAGCCGGTCTCGGAGCGCCTCTTCTTTCTGCCCTCGGCGTTCACTTAACCGGCTGGCGGCTGGCGTGGGGAGGTGGGTGCGCGGGTGTAGCCGAGAGTCCTCCGGTCACTGTCCGGCCCCATCCCTCGCTTCGTGCCCGGGCGCCGCCGCTCTGAAACTGATCCTTTCCGGGCGCGGAGAGGGGCGCGGAGGCCGGAGGCTCACGGAAGGCTGCCCCAGGCGCCGAACGAAATGAATGGGGAAGGGGCGAACCAGCCCGGGCCGCTGGGGGTCGCCGCGCGCACTCGGGAGCGCCGGGCGGCAGGACCACGCCGCGAGCCTGGAAGGAAAGTTAGAAGAAGTTTTTGAGGTGGCGAGCGCGCGGGTAGCCGTCCGGGGAAGGGAGACCCAGAGGGCTCCCAGTACAGGCTCGCGTCGGGCTCCTGGGCGCGGGACTTCCCGTCCCAAGCCTCTCGCATGCTTTCCTCTCGTACCTGTGACTTTCGCTCTGGCTTTCCCACCGGCGGGTCCGCGTATTTCTCTGCTTTGTGCCCGTGGAGACCCACCGTAGTCGGAAGCGATGGTGCGGAGCCAGTTCAGGTAACTGAGGGAATGGCTATATGATCTGGCGGGTGAGGACCCTGAGAATTTATACAGCATTTGATGTCCTCGAACCTTAGCATATCCAGCGGCTGGGAAATGTGGGTACACAGAGATTGCCCGCCCCTTCTGCCTGTCGGCGAGCGCGTTGTGACGTTGGACCCGACAAGTACTCAGGTCCTTTCTTGGTGAAGATTTTCAGATTCTAGAGTGCTGCAACGGAAAGAAAAGGGGCCGGTAAGGGAAGTAGAATTAGGTGGTCTCTGTCTGTTGTCACTAAGTAGCCTCTGAGGCCGTGGGGAAAAGAGGACTTCTCTGTAGGGCATCTCTTCCCTTCTCAACTTTCTTTCCATTGGATTCGTTCTCCACCCATCTTTCTCTCCTTCCCATCCCCTCCATTTCCATCTCTCATCTGCTTAGTTCCTTTCCTCTTAATCGTTTTCTTTTCCCTAATTTCGTTGACTAAATCACATATGCTTCCTTACAAATAAAGATGTAGTAAATCAGGAATCAGGAGCCAGGAAACAAAACAAAACAAAACTGGGAGCTAGAAAATCTAGGTATTCTCCCAATGGAATAATGTACCTTATTCCAGTGTGGGTGAAAGGCACATCATCTATCTGGAGCCTCTCTCCCCCCAACTTAAAGTGAAGGTGAAATTGGTATTACTGTCTCCCTTGCCTTGCACTTACTATTTGTTGTAGAATGATGGGGCAACATATAGGCCCTTAATTTGATACTATCCTGGGCAAAGGCAAGGAAGAGGGTGGGGGCCATATCAGGGAGGCTTACAGTTGTTAGCTGGATGGTTTCAAAGATAGCATGGAAGGCAGTACCCCAGGCCCACGTAAGATGCAGCACCCACTACTTGTGGCAACTGTGGGACTTTAGGACCCTTCCTATGATAACCCCACATTTCTCCCTCCCTATTAGCCACTATTTAATTCCCTCCCTTTCTGTGGTTCCTTTCTTCTATCCATGCCCCTCCAGCATCTTAATCCTGCCCCAGTCTCTTCTGGTGGGCACCAGGTGACTGCCGCTGTTGACCCTCATCTACCTGACCATTGAAGTTGTTCTCTGGTTGCCTTGTTGGTGGATCCGTTGTGGTGTTGGGTCCCTATTAGTGGAGTGAAAAGAGGGGCGGGTAGTTAGCTGGTCAGCAGTTTGGCCTAGACTGGGCCACTCACCAGCTTCACAGCCTGGGACAAGTCATTTTTACCTGACTGGGCCTCAGTTTACTCAATTACATACTGGGCATCTGGCCTACAGGACTTTAATATTGGGTATTCCGTGATTCCCATTGATAGATACCGTGATTTCTTCATTTCACAGCGAGCTGAGCATGGAACAAAGTCATTGGTTTTCAGTGTTGCCCAGCCAGAGGAGGGGGACGGACTTAGCCAGGACACTATGGAGACTTCTCAAGGGAGGAATGCTCTCCTGTGTGAGAAAGCACATAACACCAGTGGAGACATGCTGTGGCCAGCAGAGAGTGGGGTGGAATTAACCTGGTGTGTCAGGAACCCAGAGGATAATCAAAGAGCAAAAGAGGCTGTAAACCGACCTGAATTTCTTGAGGGTTCCAGTTAATTCTTGACTAATGGGACTAAATTGCATTGATACCAAAATAATGAGTGACCCTGAAATGGGGAATGGCTACCTGGGGTGTGTGTAAATCCATCTTCGAAAAGCTCAGATAATCTTCATGACAGCCCTGGGAAGGAACTGGGTCAGGCAGCATTAATCTGTTTTATACTTGAGGAGACTGAGACCCAGAAAGTGTAAGTAGTTTGTGGGTTGGGTGAGTGGTGGTGGTAGGCATGCAAATACTGTCTCTGATCCTAAAGCCTCCCCCTAGAACCTTCAAGTGTCTCCCAGAAAGACCAAGTTAGAAAAGGTTAGTGAAAGACCTAACACTGGTTTCCCAGAACTGTTAAGATGTTGTGTGAGTAATTCTTAGCAGAAAGGAATGAAAATTAAAAGTGAAAATTCAGTGTGGTTGTAGCCACTAGGAAATAAAATTTGGGAGCTGAATTTCCAGTTGAAGAAATATGTGAGTAAAGTTTCACTTTCTTGAAAATGATGAAACTGACAATGATATGGCACCTTTCTGATTGGAGATAACGAAGTGGAAGCAAAATGCAGGCTTTTTGTAGCAGGTCTGGGCAATGTTAAGATCAAGGTAGAAAGTCAGCCGAAGAGACATTCTTAAAACGCTAATTTAAAAATGTGAAGTGGGATAGTATTTTGATATATTAGCTGGTTTTCTTTTCATTCCCTGTAATTCCTTTAAAAAAATCAATTCAGAAAATTCAAGATTCCCAAACATTTCTTTTTTTCTTCAATGAGGAGAATGTTAGACGGCCTCAATTTTCTGAAAAACTGTCTGTCTGAAGATTTAACTTTATTTTCTCGGTAGGCATATAGCCTGGGTTTGAGTTGAATCATACTTTAAGAGAAAAGAAGTAACTAGAAATTATCCGAAGAGGCTAGGCTTTGGACTAGTGTAGAGAAAGCCCAAATCTTATATACAACTGCTTTATTTTTGGAAAGGCTTTGTAACATTTCATCCCCAAATAAGCCCACCCAATGCTTTTCATAAAAACATTGCATACCACTAACATTCTTCGGTGTCTTTCAGCAGAACTACAGACTTTACACCAAGAAGGGGAAAAAAAAATTCCATTCAGCAGACCCCAAGCCCAGAGAGCACTTTAGTACACTTAGTTGGGAGAAATGTAACTATACCCAACTGCAGTGGAATTCAAACTACCCATGTAGAAGGGGGCCATCCAGTTCTCCAAACCAAGGCCAGCCCCGTGGTAGCTCTGAATTCCATTACGCAACTATTTGCTTTTGAATAAAGTCAGAATGCAGAGGAAAACATGGATGCATAGAAGAGTCCTAAGACTGGCTTGAGAAGGCTGGTTTCCTAGAGGAGTTTATCACTGAGCAGGGAGGAGTATTCTCCCAGCGTCCTAAGATTATAGGGTTAAATTGATAGAAGAACTTTAGTTCTGATTCAATGCAGGGCTTTGAGAAAAGAATTACATATATTTTCTGGGTCACTTGAATAGCCAACAGCATTCGTTGGCCTGAAAATCTTGCGTCCATCAATGTATCTCAGATCTTAAGGGGAGTTATAGGTCAGGCGTTCTCTTTGGAAGCACTGGAGAGCAAAGAGGGTGACCAGCCACCTTCCCACCTGGACCGGCAGCCTCTCAAAGCCAGCCTTGGGTTAGAAAAATCCCCGGGAGGGCCAGTCATAACCTCCCTCCATTTGCATAGTGCTTTCCAGAGCACATTCGTGTATTACTCCCTCAACTCCTCATTCGACTCTATGGGAAAATTGGATGTGTTGTTGTTAGCTTTCTTTAACAGAAGAATAAGAGAAGCCAGTAAAGGGTAAGATTATGGGTCCAAGGACCCGTGATGAGGAAGTGGGCCACAAATCTGGATCTTCTAACCCCAGTCTAGGAACTCTGTGGGTAAAAAACCCATTTCAGCATACTCCCAAAACGCAGGCAGCACCCTGAGCGTGCACCCTGAGGGATCAGCGATTCATTACATAGAATTCACGTTTTTCCCAGGGATTTTACTTAGTCTTCCCTCTCCCCTCCATGGATTCAGTTCCAGGCTCCTTACCTCCCCAGACCCCTAAAAAATTTTCTGTTGTTTTGTTTGTGCAATATAGAATAATATTCTCTATTTTATAAATTAAGGGCGTGAAGTTTAGAGTGAAACAGACCTAATTCCAAATCCTGGCATGGCTTCATGTTGGCTCTGTGACTTTGGGCAAATATTTAGCTTGTTTAAACCTGCTGCTTCATCTGTAAAATGGGGCTAGGGCCTAACTCACTGGGTTTTTGTAAGGATTAAATGAGATAATGCACATAAAGTTTCTGGTATGAAGGAGGCACTTGTTAAATGTCAGCGGCTTGCCAGAGGGCTTCCTGTCTGGCTAAATTTAGCTATGAACGCAGGTCCCCAGGTTAAGGAGGTCGTTCGAGTGGCTGCCTGCCTCCCCAGAATGGCAGGAATGAGGGAGAATGGTCCCTGCTCACCTCACTTTTAAAGGACAGTTCTTCGTTTTGAAGATGTTCATGGCAGGAGGACATTTACTGGTGTCTCTTCCAGATCGGCATCGTGGAACTGCTACTATTTCTAACCTTATTTTCTTTTTGTTGTCTCTTTGGGTTCCTTAAGCTATAGAATGATAGAGGTGGAAGAGCACTGGGAACCCATTTGGCCAGCCCCTTCCCACTTAATTCAGTCAGGTAGACTCTCGGGTCAGTAGGCATTGTGAGTAGAGGTTGCCAGGTGGCAGGCCAGTGTCTGGGATAGAGCGATGGCCAACGCCCATCTTGGATGTCCACTGGGTCTCAGGGAGCTGAGGTACCTGGTCTAAGTCATGCCACCCCTTAGTGACAGAACTAGGCCTGGGTCTCCCTTCTTCCCCCAGCCCGAGCCTCTCCCTCCCATCCAAGGCTGAACAATACCCCAAAGGATGTCAATGCTTGGGTCCTCATTTTTCCCTACTCTGAAGTCTTTGTGTCACCAAAAAACCTTAAAAAGCAGCTCTTAGTCCCCTTATGTCCCCCAACCTCTTCCCACGGGCCATCGGAGGAGGGGGCGCTCTGCCACAGTGCCTGCCTCATTCTCATTTACTTGGCTCCAACTTCATAAGCTAGAAGCTTCAGAGATATATTCGCTAAATTCAAGGACCTTCGGCTCCTTGTTTTTATTTCCACTGACTGATAGATTCAACTTGATTTCAAATACCTTCCAAGTTTCTTCTTGAGAAAAGAGACTGAAAATGGGGTTACCTAATGGACTCACTGATTGGCCGTGGGGTGTAGAGAGTCTCTTCCTCTTTTAGTTGAGTGTGAGGCTACGTTTGCGTATATGCTCACCAGCCAAAACTAACAGCCTTGTGAGTTCAGAATAGCTTCAAATGTCAACTCTCATCAACTTCAATTAGGCATTTTATCCATGTCATTGAGCTGAGCATTTTAAGAACCTGTTTCACTCAACATGAGGATGCCATGAAATGAGAAAACAAAACAGCCTCGAGGGCTAGGTGGGAGCTCTGATGTTGGAGATTGCCAGGGGACCTGGTCTCCTGCCCCAGAACCCCTGAAACAGTTTGAGTTTTGATGTGTCTTTCAGCAAAATGATGCTTCAACACCCAGGCCAGGTCTCTGCCTCAGAAGTCAGTGCCTCTGCCATCGTCCCCTGCCTGTCCCCTCCTGGGTCACTGGTGTTTGAAGATTTTGCAAACCTGACACCCTTTGTGAAGGAAGAGCTGAGGTTTGCCATCCAGAACAAGCACCTTTGCCAACGGATGTCCTCTGTGCTGGAGTCGGTCACTGTCAGCGACAGGCCACTCGAGATGGCAGTCACGAAAGCCGAGGTAGGTTCCACCACTGGTGTCCGTTCTTCCAGCACGTGTTGACTACACACCTGCCAGGTGCCAGGCATGTGGTAGGTAGGGGGGACTCGAGAATAAAACAAACTGTATCATGGCCTGCAGTGAACTTACCTTCTACTGGGAGGAGAGAGACAATACCTAAGGTAATTAAATGTATGACATGAGAGACCAGTGCACAGGAGAAAAATAAAGCAGGAAAGGGTGGACAGGGAGAGTGGGTTATGAGTGGGACTGCTGTTTTAAATCAGGAGATCAGAGAAGGCTCCACCAGGAGTGTGACCCTTGATCTGAGCAGAGAGAGGGAAGGAGCCAGGTGGGTATCTGGCAGAAGAGCAAAAAATAAAGGCACCGAGGTGGGGGTCTGGCTGGTGCACATGAAGGCAGTGGGTGGGCTGTGTTGCCAGGGTGGAGGATGGGGTGGGCACCCAAGTAGGAGTGAGGTCGTTGGTGGGTGAGGGGCAGATCATGACTATTGACTGTAGTCATTGCCTATTGTAAAGATGCAACCTTGCACTTAGGGTGAGGTAGGAAGTCACTGGAGGGTGCTGGAGCAGAATGTGATCCACTTTATATTTCTGATGGATTGCCCTAGTGGTGTGTTAAGAGTAGATGGTAAAATCGTACAGAGAGACCATTGCAGGGGCCCAGGCGAGAGACAAGAGGGCTTTGAATCAGATGGGAGCAGTGAAGTCGCTGGAAGGGGCTGGATTCTGATCTCTTTCTAGCTGATTTACTGATAGATTGGATGTGGAGTATGAGAGAAAGAAAGGACGCCAAAGTTTTTGACTTGAGCAACTGTAGGGATAGAGTGCTCATTTGTGATTGAGATTGGGGGTGGGGGGGACTGTTGGAGGCTGGATGGGGGCAGGAGTTGGAATTCCATCCTATGACATCTGTTTGATACCTTAGTAGAGGTGTCCAGGAGGCAGTGGAGGTGTGGGTTTGGAATTCAAAGGAGAGTCAGGGTAGAGATTTAAAGTTGGAAGTCATCAGGGTGTATTTAAAGCCGGGAGACTGGATGAGATCACCTTCTGTGTCTAGTTCTGAAGAAGCACAGAGTGTGGTGATGATTTTTGTCACCGCAAGGATGCAGGTGCCCACAGTGGAGCAGTGAGCAGCCAGCCACCCCCACTTTGTCCTGTAGCAATGCTCACAGTCTTGGCACCGGCTGTCTGCTCCACTTTCTGTTCTGTGCCCAGCACATGCACTGATCCCTACTTGGGGATCTTTTATCATAAATTCTGGGAGTAACAGAGAGAGTGACATGTCAGGGAAGCAGTCGCCGGTGATGTTGTGATGGCTCAAGGATGGCAGAAGCTGATGTCTCCCGGTCGTTTTGTTGGATTTTCCCTCGTGGTTTCAAGTTGAGGACCCATACAAGATGGTTCAAAGAGGCATTTTGGGCAAGAGGTAGTGGGATGGTCTAAAAAAACTGAGTCTAATGGGAGATTGGTTAAGAATCTTTATGGTCCTATAAAAGGTGGGGGAAGGTAATAAGGACTCCTACATAGGATTGATCTGAGGGTTGAATGAGATGGCCTTTGTTAAAGGCCTAATGGAGGGCCTGGCTGGTAGTTAGCACTCAGTGAATGATGGCTGGGGTGGCCTCCGTGATGCTGTATCCATAAGGCGTCATTATGGGCATTAATTGCATCCCACCTAACCTTAGAGGAGGTCATGGAGGGAGGCAGAACTCCCCACAAAATACCCAGGATGGGCAATGCATGATGTACCATGGGACACTCAAAGAGGTGTTTTCCTTTGTTTTATTTTTTAATTTCCTAATTAAGTATCTTGAGGTAACAGGACACATTGAAAATAGTGGGATTCCCATAGAAGGAAGGAAAGCATTTTGGAAGGATAATTGGAGAGTTCTCCAGAGGAAGAAGCAGGCAGCCTGCTTCGTGGACACACTCCTGAAAGCCATGCAACGCATCTGTTCTGATTTTCCTGTGTTTACCAAGTGACCTTCTGATCTTAAGTGAGTTTAATAAGTAGATTTTCCTATTGGAAAGAGGACACACTAGCTGATTCTACTGAATATTCTCGTTGCCTTAGTTGTTGTAATTCTCATTTTTAAGTAAGACACTGAGCCGTGAAAACCCATTCGCAGTCTGTGCGTTTGGGCTGCAGGGGCCAGTTTCCCAGATTCTTCCAGCCCCTCTAGGGAGCTGACTGGGTAGAGGGAGACAGCTGAGCTTGGGCGTTGGGGGATGGGGGACGGGGGAGGGTGGTGGCAAGTGGAGCCGGTCCAGGACTAGGAGACAAAGGCCTGGCTTTCCATCCTGGTTTTGTAGCCTACTGGCCTGGAGACCTTAGGCTGGTGATTCCTGGGGCTTCCCTGGGCACTTTACTACTATCCATTCTGGGCTTCAGTTCCCTCATCCATAAAATGAGGGAGCTGAACTAGAGGGTCTTCAGGTAGCCTTTTCCAAACCTGACAGTCCTTGACTCTGAGATTTGCTCCACTTTCAAGCACTTTCTTTTTTCCTTTTTTTTAAACTTTTTAAAATTGTGCAATACATACATTAAAAAGCATACATTTCCAAGTACATTTTAATAAGTAGTTATAGAACAGATTTTTAAATTTGCTGTCAGTCATAGTTCCGTGATTTTTCATTTTTTCTTCTAGCTGCTCCAAAACACTGCAGACCAAAAGAAATATCAATATAATGATTCAGCAGTCATGCTCATGTGTTAAATGTTATCTTCTCTGTTACAATTCCTCCTCTATTTTTTTTGAAAAGTAACATATATACCAAAAAGCAATACATTTAAAAATACATCAAACAATTAGTTGTAGAACAGATTTCAGAGTTTAGTATGGATTACAATTCCACTATTTTATGTTTTTACTTCTAGTTGCTCTAAAGTACTGGAGATAAAAGAAATATGAATATGGGCGGGCCACAGTGGCTCAGCAGGCAAGAATGCTTGCCTGCCATGCCAGAGGACCTGGGTTTGATTCCCAGTGCCTGCCCATGTTAAAAAAAAAAAAAAAAAAAAAGAAATATGAATATAATGATCCAGCAGTCATACTCATTTGTTAAACCTTACCTTCTCTGCATAACTCCACCATCACCTTTTATCTTTCTCCCACTCTTTAGGAGGTCTTTGGACTATGCCCATTCTAACTTTTTCATGTTGTAAGAGGCTGTCGATAATGTGGGACAGGGGGATGGAACTAGTTGATATTCTGGAGAGGCTGGACCCTCTGCATTTTGGGACTTTATCTGGTCCAGGAACCCATCTGAAGGTTGTAGTTTCTGGAAAGTTACCCTAGTGCATGGAACCTTTGTAGAATCTTACATAGTGCCCTAGATATTCTTTAGGATTGACTGGAATGGTTTTGGTGGGGGTTGGCAAGTTATGATAGGTAGAAATGTCTAACTGAAGCTTGAGTAAGAGTAGCCTCTTGACTCTTATTTGAACTCTCTCCGCCACTGATACCTTATTTGATACACTTCTTTTCCCCCTTTTGGTCAGGATGGCATTGTTGATCTCATGGTGCCAGGGCCAGGCTCATCCCTGAGGCTCATTTCCCATGCCTCCAGGAACACCTTTATCCCTGGATGTCATGTCCCACATAGAGGGGAGGGCAATTAGTTTCACTTGCAGAGTTGGACTTAGAGAGAGAAAGGCCACATTTGAGCAACAGAAGAGGTCCCCTGGATGTGACTCTTAGGCATACCTATAGGTAGGTTCAGCTTCTCCTCTACGTGTATAAACTTCACCGGAGCAAGCCTCAAGATCAAGGGCTTGGCCTATTGATTTGGGTGTCTCTAATGTTTGACACAGTATCTGGAATTTCCTTGGTGGTAAAGTTTAATAATTTTATATTTTTTCTCCCATTCCTCAAGCACTTTCTTATTTTAGAAAATACTGTATCCTCTCCCTCCTATCCTAAATATCTATAGGGTTGCAAAGGAAACGGTAGAGTCGCTGATCTCTTGATGAAGATGTTGTTGGGGATGTCAGTAATAGTAACTGAAGTTTATATAGCATTCACTATAAGCTAGACACAGTTCAAAGCTTATTTACAAATTTGATCTTCACATGAGTTGTATGAGATAGTGTATTAGTTTGCTAAAGCTGCTGGAATGCAATATACCAGAAACAGGAATGGCTTTTAAAAAGGGAATTTATTAAGTTACAAGTTTACAGTTCTAGTGCTGAGAAGATGTCCAAACTAAGGCATCCAGAGAAAGGTACCTTGGCTCAAGAAGGGTGATCTAGGAAGGCATGTGGCTGGCATCTGCTGGTCCTTGTTCCTTTGCTTCCAGCTTCTGATGCTAGTGGGTTCTTCTCTGTGTTTCTGTGGGCATTCGCGTAGCTGCTCTGGGACAACACTCTGAGTTTCATCTCTTAGCATCTGCCAGGACTAGAGATTTCTTCTTTTCGGGTTCCGGTTATTTTTGTGAGTCCTTGCTTAGCACCTGGGCTATTTCTGTCTTGGTCTCCAAACGTCTACATCGACTCTCCATCAGCTCTGAGGTTTCTCTAAAATGTTTCCCCTTTTAAGACTCTAGTAGACTAATGAGGACCCACAGTGAATGGGTGGAGTCATATCTCCATCTAGTCAAAAGGCCACATTCATAATTGGGCATGTCAGATCTCCTCGGAGATAATCTAATCAAAAGTTTCTGCCCTACAATATTGAATTAGGATTAAAAGAAGTGGCTGCCCCACAAGATTGGATGACAATTAAAACATGGCCTTTTGGGCAGTGCACTGGTGGCTCAGTGGCAGAATTCTTGCCTGTTGTGCCGGAGACCCGGGTTCGATTCCTGGAGCCTGCCCATGTAAAAAACAAAACAAAGCAAAACAGAAAAGCATGGCTTTTCTGGGGTACATAATAGCTTCAAACCAGCACAGGTAGGTAATAGTATTGATCCTGTTTTACAGATGAGGAAACTGAGACTCAGAAGTATATGGTGACTTGCCCAAGGTCACATGGGTAATAAGTGGTGAAGCTGGGAGTCAGAGCTAATCTAGTCTAAATCCCACATGTATGCCTTGTATGGTTCTGGAAACAAGCGTAAAGAGTAGGAAAACCTCTTACCACGTTTTCCCCCAGGGCTTTCTTTCTCTAAATTTCTCAAGGCCTCCCATCTCAGTCCAAGCAAAGACAGTGTCACCTAATTCAAAAGAACAGTAGAAAGTCAGACAGGAGGCGACTGCGGTGTGTAATTCCCCATCAGTCCTCAAGGGAGGTCAGGACCCCAGTACACTCCCAAGGAGGACCAGATCCTAAAGCAGGCAGGTTTTGTTCCCTCAGGACCCCCCGGGCCCTGCTCAGGGTGGGACAGTGGAGAAGGGATCAGTATTGATTTCTTAGATGGTCAGTGGATGGCTGTGCTTTATCACCGCAGGTGGCACCCAGGCCAAGGGCTGCTGATGCCACTTTGGGTGGGAATGGGCTTGGGTTTCTCTTCCTCAGGAGCTCCACGGGCCTCCCCAGAACTGGGGGAGGAGGTGCTGTGACACTCCAGGTACAGATAGAGATGACATGGTTGTCCTCGGGTCATGAGCGGAAACCTGAATCAGAGTAGAGGCAGTGAGAGAGAGGGTGGCTAGGGGACGCTCCTGAGGTCATTGCTGGCTCCAGGGGTAAGGACATATTTACAGAGGGATTCTGTTTCCTGCTCTAAGTGATTACAGTGTCATACTGGGGAAGCCCGTGTCATCAATTTGAATTATCAAATTCATTTCAAAATTAAATGTGTTTTTAAAATAAGCTGAATTTAGATTAACTAATATTGCCAATGTAATTTAATTCTTTTTTTTTTTTTAAACATGTGCAGGTACCGGGACTTGAACCCGGGTCCTCTGGTATGGCAGGCAAGTGTCCTTGCCTGCTGAGCCACCGTGGCCCACCCTTTGAACTTTTTTTATTGTATAGTATAACGTATACACAACGCAAAGAAATAGAAAAGCAGTAGTTTTCAAAGCACTCAACAAGTAGTTACAGGACAGATCCCAGAGTTTGTCATGGCTACTGTACTATCCTCTCATATTTTTCCTACTGGTTGCTCTGGAATATAGGAGGCTAGAGGGCTTAAATAATTTTTTATCATCACAATCGGCTTTTTTCCCTTCTTTTTTTTTATGAAAAATAACATACATACAAACTATAAATTTCAAAGCACCATACCACAATTAGTTGTAGAACAGATTTCAGAGTTTGGCATGGGTTAAAATTCCACAATGTTAGGTTTTTACTTCTAGCTGCTCTAAAATACTGGGGACTAAGATATCAATTTAATGATTCCACATTCATATTCATTTGTTAAATCCTATCTTCTCTGTATAACTCCACCATTGCCAATGTAATTTTAGCTAACAGTCCTTTGATAGTTTCCTTACTCATTCTCAAGAGTGCACGTGTGTGTGTAATGGTTTCACACAAAAGCCTAGGGCTTTTTGTTTGTTTGTTTTCCAGTCCCTTTTAGGGTTGCTCTGACTTGTCACTTTTTTACTGGTAATAAAAGGCAGTTTGAGGTGGCATTGGATGGGTGGCATTCCTTGCCTCTCATTAAGTGTGCCCCTTTTGGATTTTATAGGTAGCCCCTGAAGAAGATGAAAGGAAAAAGAGGCGGCGGGAAAGGAATAAGATAGCAGCTGCCAAGTGCCGAAACAAGAAGAAGGAGAAGACAGAGTGCCTGCAGAAAGTGAGTTGCCTTCTGGCCTGGCTCCTCCAGCTTGCTCATGGTTGTCCCCACCACACACCCTCATGTCCCTATCAGAAAGGCAGCTAAAGCGCCCCCAACCCAAAAGTCTTTTCCCAAGAAGGACTTTACAGTTGGTGCAGGAATGTCATTTGCAGAATAAGGAGGTCACAAAGCCGTTAGCGCAATGAGTGTTAGCAACTCTGAATATGCACAAGGCAGGTGTGGGAATTAAAAACCACAGCCGTGTCTGATGCCCACATCCCCAGCAGCCTTGGCTCGTCCATACATGTCCAGCAGCTTCCACACTGTGAGATATGTCAACCCAGTTAGAGAGGCTTCGCTCACCCATTTTCCTGAGAAAAGGAAGCTGCCAGCTCTCATTTGGCTCGCTATGAAAAGCCTTTCATTAATCTCCTCAAACAAGTTATTTCCTTAATCCACAAGCAGTGGTATGTTTTCTTCATGCTCCTGTGTAGTTCTTACAGCTCCTTGGACCTTCTCCCTGCTCATCCAACAGTCTTAGATTCCCACTAAGCTCGGCCAACTCCCCTTCCTGAAGGGGGATGCAGCAGGGGGGACAGCATCCGGGCAGGCAGGCCATGATGCAGCTGCCAGGCACTCTTTCTAACAGCTGTACCCCCCCCTCCGAGTGTGGGCAGGCCAGGGCAGAGTCTTAACCCAGATTCCACAGATCCTCCAAGGGTCCTGCCCATTGCTTCAGGAGTCGGTGAAAATGATAAAAACTTTGTGTGTCACATGAACCATTTTTTTGGAGAGCTTCTCAACAAGATCAGAGACTCATAAAAGATTAAGGACCATGAGTTCCTCCCCAGACCCCAAGGCCCCTTGCAGGTCCAGAAGATCTGCATGCAGGCTGTTGGCTCCATGCAGGGATCTCTGAGCCTTTGGCTGTACCACAGCTACATTACTAGGAGAGTCACAACCTGCTTCTGTGATGGATACTCAAGGGCATCTCTGAAGAAACCCCCAAATTCAAAGGCTTTTCTGGGTCGTTCCAACCTAGGGCTGCTCTCCCACCCTTGTGGGGCGTTGTATCAGGGAGCCAGCAGCATCCCCTCTGCAAACCATTCTGGTGCCCCAGGTGCCCCCTCTGGCCACCCCCTCTGTTCTGGCCGTTGGCTCCTTTCCTGATGCCTCTGTTGCGTGTCCCCCAGGAGTCGGAGAAGCTGGAGAGTGTGAATGCTGAGCTGAAGGCCCAGATTGAGGAACTAAAGAATGAGAAGCAGCATTTGATATACATGCTCAACCTCCATCGGCCCACGTGTATTGTCCGGGCTCAGAATGGGCGGACTCCGGAAGATGAGAGAAACCTCTTTATCCAACAGATAAAAGAAGGAACATTGCAGAGCTAAGCACCTGTAGTATGGGGGCAACTGGAGAGTCCTCATTGAATCCTTCTTCTACACCCCAAACCCTGAAGCCATTGGAGATCTTCCTGTGTACCTCTAGGATCTAGAACCGTTGAGGCGGGAGGGCCCATGGTGACTCAGCTGGGCCTTTCCGCTCTGCCCCAGGGTGGACTTTGGACCTGGACCAGTGCATCTTTTGCCTCAACTCCAGGTTTTAGGCCTTACCGTACTGGCCATGCTTAGATGCTCCACTGGCCCCTGGTTAGGTTCTCGCCCACCTTTCGTCTGGATTCTACAAACACCAGGACTCCCACCACTAGGATTCATGCAGAGGTGTCTGTACCTTGGGTGGGTGGGGTGGGGCCACTTCCTCCATTGCTGCTGCCACTGCCGCTCAAAGGGGAGATGGAGTGAGAATGGCATTTAGCAAAGTTGTGTGTTGGCTTTCTAGCAAAGATGCTATTATGTACTGGAATTATGCGTGCGAGGCCTTCATTTTAAAACTAGGCATTGTGCTCTCTTGATGTTTCATACAGCTCTGGTGTGATGTTTCTATGACTGTTCTCAGATCTGGTTTCTGAGTGTCTGTGGGGCTGTCACCATGTGCAGTATCTTACAAAATGTTCAGATGGCCCGTGGGGCAGAATCCCGCTGGCCAGCCGTGCAGCTTCGGGCTGACAGAGAAGGCCTCCTTTCCCTTGGCACCCAGGTGTTAATTCAGAACCCGTGAGTATGACTGCAGGTCCTCTGTTGCAAACTCAGTGATAATATTGCAAGAAGAAAGCAGAAAGAAAAAAATCCAGCTTCCAAGGGGTTCGGACTCTCTGCTTAGTGACATAGGTCAGGAGTTATTTCTAGGCTGGAAGAGCCAAAAGAATTCCATTTTCCTTTTCTTGTGGTCAAAAACCTCAGTCAGTGGCGGCACACATTTAAAGCGGGGTCATGCCCAGGCTTTCATATTATTGGATATGAACGGCCTTGTTTTTGTCACTTAGATATTTTTTTAAAAGTCTGACCCAGAGCATTTGCAGTGGTGAGAAGATGCACTGGTCACAAGGACTCTGGCCACTGTCTGTTTAAATTCTGATGTTTCTATGAAATCCTCAGAGTGTTTAAGCCTAATCAATATTATCATTACAATTTTCTGTAAGAGAAAGTATTATTTATCCTTATATCCTTTACCTATCAATATAATAAATATTGGAACCAAGATATGGTAAACCTAAGTGTTGTGCTGGCTTCAGTTCTTTTAAATCTGTTGGTTGAGATCTAGTCACCCCCCAATCCTCCCCCTCCATGTCGGGGGGTGTTTATCCTCGAGGTGTCATTCTTTGTCCTTTGGGGTACCATTAGATGGGCTCGTTGACTTTGAAACCTGTTCCTCAGTCTCTGGCCCTCTCATTATCAACCGTGAAACACAGCGCCAAGCATACCTTGTAGGCCACCTGTCAAGTGTCAGGATGGAATTTTGACATAAACTCTGAATTGCTAAACACCTCAACTATTACTTTCTGTGACTGTTCAAGCACCTAAAATGTCCACCTGCTCAACTCAAGCCTTTGACACCTGACATACTGCCACAGAGCTCCTCTGGAAGTATTATTCACTCAATTTACATCTCTTCTCATGGCCGGCTATGCATCTCATTGTCGTAAATATGTATTTCACATACCAGAAAAGAATCAGGGGGCAGGGTGGAAGAGATTTTACACAGGAGGGGTGTGGTAATTCAAAGATATTCCACCAACTTTTCTGGAATTTCCAGGGCATATGATTTCTTAGGTCTGGAATGGGACCAGTCTTCCTTGCTCTTTGCCTGTGCATGTCTATAACACAGACCAGAAGTCAAAGTGGACTGCTTTCTCCGTGCTGCTCTTCAGAGATACAGGTTTCACTGAAGGTTAGAGTCTTCCAGGCCAATGCTTGGAAGCCAGCCCTTTTGAACTTGGGTGTTGTTACTTTAAACATTATCACCTGAGACACAGGTGTCATAATTTTGCTGCTTTAATTACACATCAGGGATTCTTCCTAATCTGTGGAGAGCCCATCTGGTGTTGGAACCATCAACCACGTCATCTTTCAGGAGATAAGCTATTTCCCTCATCATGGTGGAAAGGAAAAATATCCCTTGCATTTACCCTCTGGCTGTGGGTTCAGGTGCCACCAAGTACCATTATGAAACGCAAAAACTTTAAGTTGCCACGGACAATGGTAGATTAGAAAAGAAGGAAGGGGTGGGGGGCAGGTGGTAAGAATATTTGGATCTGAGTAATGCACTGTATTTGGTTAGTATAACTAAGTTCTTCTAAAAAATACATTAAAAATTGTTTTCTGTTTTAGCCAAGTTCGTTAATGTCTGGATATTTTAATAAAATACGAAAAAGATAAATACATATTTGCTGTCAAGTTGTTTACGTCTTCTTGCTTCACGTTTGATGGAGTGGGGAGGTTGAGAGGGGTCTGAGAGAATGAACTTTGCAGGGGTTTCCTTCCCACAGAACTAAGCATCCAATGTGACATGTCTTTCCATCCAGTGTGACATGTCTTTCCATTGTGCAGCTTCCTGAGTGGTGGTGATTTCACACGGGCTGAGGCTAGAGACCGAACCCTCTCCTGCCCTTGCGCTGCCCCCTTGCTGTTCCCTGAGATCTATCCTGACACGTATTCCACAGAAAGAGCTTTAAAGGTTTCTGGCCCAGGACAGGGGTTCTGGAATTGAATCCTTTCACTTTCAATCAAGAAGTAAAATGCTGAATAGTTTCCATAGATGCCTTTTTTTTTTCACATGGGCAGGCACCGGGAATCGAACCCGGGTCCTCTGGCATGGCAGGCGAGCATTCTTGCTGGCTGAGCCACCGTGACCCACCCTCCATAGATGTCTTAATTTCTCTTCATGGGCCTTGAAACCCAAACCCATATCAAGCCCTGTTTTTCTGGTGCTGTTTCTCTGTGGAGCGGACAGTGCTTTCCAGTCAAGGCCCGCCTGAGCTAAGACCGCAGAGGAGGCCAACTTTACCCATTGAGCAATCTTCTGTACTCTCATAGCGGCTCTGACCCCCAAAGCTTCCCTACTTCTCTTATAAAAATCTACTCTCAGGAAATAAGCTACAAACAAAAGGACAAATACTGGATGGTCTCACTAATATGAGCTAATTATGATGGGTAAACCGTGGGAGTTAAATTTGAGAGATAGATTATCAGGAGATAGAAAGTGGGTAGAGATTGGGCAAATGATGCTTAAGGAGTCCAGAATATTTAATAAGCTCAATTGTAAATCTTCAGAAATCACAGTACTGTGTGATGGCAGCACAATACTTTAAAGTGTAACTATCAAAGCTGAGTGTGTATGGTTGAAAGGTGAAGGCTGGGTCATGTACGCCACCAGGACAGCCAAAGGATACAGCCTGGGACTGTATAGCTTAGCCAAACCTATAGTGGTTGATGACTTGGTTAATTGTACAAATATAAGAAAGTTCCTACATGAACTAGAACAAATGTACATCGTTATTAAAAAGTGTTAATAATGGGTGGTAAAGAGGAAAAGTGCAATTAAGGCAAACCAAGGTCTTTAGTTAGTAACATTGTAATACTCTTTCATTAATTGTAACAAAGCCACTATACCAAAGCTAAAAATCAATAATAGGGTGGTATAAAGGGTATGGAATTTTGGGGGGAAGAAATGAGAATGCTCATGTTATTCGTTGTGGTGGTGAATGCATAACTATGTGATTTTACTAAGAGCCATTGGGTGTGCATTTAGGATGGATTGTATGGTGTGTGAACAAAACTTGTAAAAAAAGATTTAAAAGGCAGTAATTTAAAAAAACCACTCAGGAGCAAACTCACACTGACGTTAAAAATGGGTGTTGGTGATTAATGCCAAGAGCAGCTAACATTCACTGCGTCAGGCACTGTGAATTCCTCACATGGGTTATCTCCTTGACCCCTCACGGCAGCTGTTCTGTCCCCACCTTTCACATGAAATGGGGACGTCGGGCAACTTGCTTGAGACCCGTGGTATTCAACCATAATATTTCCAAGCAGTATGTGTATTTTGTGTGTGTGTGTGGCAAATACATATAACATTAAATTTATCATTTCAGCAATTTTAAAGTATACCATTCAATGCATTAAATACATTCAGTGTTGTGCAACCATCACCAGACTCTAGTTCCAGAACATTTTCATGACCCTAAATGAAAAAAACTACATACCCGTAAGCAGTATGTCTTAGCAGAAATGAAGACATACTGGTCTTCTGCCTTTACGGAGCTGCCTATTCTGCATATTTCACATAAATTGAACCATAAGATATGTGACCTTCTCGCCTGCCATGCCGAGACCCGGGTTCGATTCCCGGTGCCTGCCCATGCAAAAAAAAACAAAAGATCTGTAGTCTTCTGTGGCTGTCTTCTCTCACTTAGCATAATGGTTTCAAGGTTCATCCATGTTGTATTATGTATCACTATTAATTCCTTTTCATGGTTGAATAATATTCCATTGTGTGGATATTCCATATTTCGTTTATTCATTCATCTCTTCATGAACAGGTGTGTATATTTTAATCGAGAGTGTTCATCCTCAAGGTATGAATCTCTAAGGTGGAATTTTAGGTATACTATCAAGTGGATGAAGGCAAGACGCGAGAGCTGATGTTGCATGCCCTGCAGCCTAGCAGCAACTCACAGTGGATTGTGATAGCACTGCGCTGCTGCTACATCCAGGCAAGGGGAGCCCACCTCACCCAGGCTCCGCAGAGCTGCAGGGAGCACTCCAGAGGGCTCCAGAGGGCTCTGTGTGCCAGCCCAGTTCCAGTTTTCACTCAGGGCTGTGGCTGAAATCCACCACTGGGCTGGGAAGTTTCTGAAGGTCCATAAGGTCCATAACAAAGCAACGGCAGGACTCATACCAGGGGAGAGAGGGTGCAGCAGTATTTGTTGCAATCAGTACTGAAGACCAGCAGTCCCACTCCTAGGTCTATATCCCGAAGAAACTTTTCTGTGTTCTGGTCTGCACAGCCCAAATTCCCACAAACAACTGATACAAAGGATAAGAATAGTGGGATATGGATGGTGAGGTTATACGATAATGAGATTATACAACAATGAAAAATGAATAGAAGCTACACACATTATAGATAAATCCCATAATGTTGAGTTAAAAGAAGTCACAGATCATTTAAACAATCCAAACACAGGGATCCCAGAATAAGAGTGAAAGCCTTTGAAAGCCTTAAGTCCTGTGTAGCTTAATGTATTGCCTGGAAACATCCCAGAGTATATTAAGCAGATCATCAAAAAGTATTGGCTGTGTTTCTTGAAGATGATTGTATAATGACATAGCTTTCACAGTGTGACTGTGTGATTGTGAAAACCTTGTGTCTGATGCTCCTTTTATCTACAGTATGGACAGATGAGTAAAAAATATGGATAAAAAAATAAATAATAGGGGAACAAATGTTAAAATAAATCGATTAGATTGAAATACTAGTGATCAATGAAAGGGAATGGTAAGGGGTATAGGAAAAAAATAAAGGGAACAAAGGTTAAAATATATTTGGTATATGGAAATACTAGTGGTCAATGAGAGGGAGGGGTAAGAGGTGTGGTATGTATGAGTTTTTTCTTTTTTCTTTGTATTTTTCTGGAGTGATACAAATGTTCTAAGAAATGATCATGGTGATGAATATACAACTATGTGATGATATCATGAGCCATTGATTGTACGCCAAGTATGGAATGTTCATATGTTAAGAATGTTTGTGTTTCTATGTTCTGAAAAAAAAAAAAAGTATTGGCTAAGTCCCTTGAGGGATGGGAGAAAAATTATGGAACTGTTAAACCTTACCACCAGGGCCAGATACTGTGCCAAACACTAGGGACACCCAAATCAATAGACCAAGTCCTTGATCTTGAAGTTTACTCTTGTGAAGCTTACGTATGTACTGGAGAAGCTTAGCCTACCTATAGATATGCCTAAGAGTCACCTCTGGAGGACCTCTTTTGTTACTCAGATGTGGCCTCTCTCTAAGTCCAACTCTGCAAGTGAAACCATTGCTCTCTCCCCTACATGAGACACGACATCCAGGATGAAAGTCTCCCTGGTGGTGTGGGAGATGACCCCCAGGGATGAGCCTGGCCCTGGCACCATGGGATCAACAGTACCTCCCTGACCAAAAGGGGGAAAAGAAGTATAACAAATAAGGTACAATGGCTAAGAGAGTTCAAATAGAGTTAAGAGGCTACTCTGGAGGTCACTCTTATGCAAGCTTCAGTTAGACATTGCTACCTATTAATGTCAAAACCATTTCTGCCAATCCTAAAGAATACCTAGGGCAATATATAAGATTCTATATATATTCCAGATGGGTCCCTGGACCAGATAAATCCTGAAACCTAGAGGGCCCAGCCTGTCCAGAACATCTGCTAGTTCCAACTCCCTACTGCATATTATTGACAGCCCCTTCCAATATGAAGAAGTTAGAATGGCCATAGACCAAATACCCTTGGAGAGTACAATAGAAAGATCAAAGGTGATGGTGGAGTTACACAGAGAAGGTAGGGTTTAACAAACAAACATAATTGCTAATCATTAAATTGATATTTCTTTTAGTCTCCAGTGTCTTAGAGCAGCTAGAAGTCAAAACCTAAATTTGTGGAATTATAACCTGTACCAAACTCTGAAATCTGTTCTACAACTAATTGTGCTGTGCTTTGAAATTTATTGCTTTTTTGTTTATGTTTTGTTTATTTTTCACAAAATAGAAAAAAAAATTGATTGTGATGATACAAAAAATATTTATTCTTTCTAGCCTCCTTCTAGCTGGAAGGAAAAATCTGAGATGATGGTATATTAGCCCATGGCAAACTCAGGGATCCATCCTGTAACTACTTGTTGAAGAGTTCTTTGAACACTATTGATTTTTCCTTCTTTGCTTTGTATATATGTTATATAATACAATAAAAAAAGTTTTAAAATGTACTTGGAAATTCATGGCTGTTTTTTATATTCATTACATTTCACAATTTAAAAAGTTGAAAAGAGAGGTCACAGAATACGTAATTTCACTTATAGAGAAGTGAAATTACGCCTTCTTTGGCAAAACGAGGGAGTGGTAAATAAAAATTCAGGATAGTGGTTCTCTCTAGGAAGGAAAGGTGGAAGATAGGGTCGAAGAGGTGGACACAAGGACTTCAGAAGTGTCGAAATGTTCCATTTTTTGCACAAACTGATGGGTATAAGGTGTTAATGCATTTTAACATCTCTATTATTTCATATTTCCTTTCCCTATGTTTTCATTTTTATATATGCACAGGTATAATTATATATGCACAGGTGTAACATATGACAAAAAACAAAGCTATGAAAAGTTTTGAATGACAAACATTTAGGTAAATTAGATAAATTATCACAAGAAACTCTGGTTGATTATGATATCCCCAGTTCATAAATGAGGACACTGAGGCTCAGAGAAAGTAACTTGCATGAGTCAGTTACCCATTTACTCTATGGGTAAAACCCTGCATCAGCCATGAGGGTCAGCAACGCAGACCATCCAAGGAGACAGGGACACCAAAGGAACCCAAGACATCTGTGTTCACCACCATGACCCACAAATCTACAGAGATGAGCACCAACATGCCAGCTGTACTGGACGGAGCAGAGGAAGATGCGGGGAGGTAGGGAGGCTCCTGGGAGAGAGCCATTTCTCTAGGTTTTTGAACTTGAGTGAGCTCAAAGTCCTCAGCTGCCTTATCTAAAGAGCTTCCAACCACCCTTAAGCTGGGTCTGGCTCCCAGGCTTCTGTCTGCAGGTTCTGGTGGGTGATCCACACTGCAGTTACAAACAGACCTCCCTGTTCCCACCATGGACACTCCTGACAGAGTCCAGGCCTCCCTCAGCCACTAATTAATCCTTTGAAAGCCATGATCAGTATGGTTTCTCCACACCAAATCTTCAGGAACTTTTTTCTTTGGTGGTTCCATCAAATCCTAAGGTCCCTCATCAGGGAAAAGATATTGAGCTAGAACACAGCTTTTGCTTGACTATTCAAAGTTAACTCCTATAGCCACATTTGAGGAAAGCCACAGACCAATTCAAGGGAGTTAGGTGGAGGCTGTCCTGTTGGCGGAAGAAATCAAAGGCATCCGGGAGGGGCCTCAGTTGAAAAGAGAAGAGGGCCTGAGACCTACATGCACCCACCATCTCCTCTGCCAAGGCTCTGTTCCTAAGATGGAGAATTATTAGAGTGAGACAAGGTATTTAAGAAGGAGGGGACATGCCAAAGATCAGATGTGAATTGGCTCTGGGAGGAAAACAGTCTTAGAATCATTAATCCAGTGCTTCTGAGAAAATAGGGGGGCCTACTGGGAGACAAAATTAATGGTTTACTCTTGACCAGTTTTTCCCTCGACTAAAAGTGGGGAAATTTCAATAAGGTTACATCCCATTCCTTTGATTGTATGATTTCCACAGAGGCAACCATAAGTAAACATTAAACTGGAAGAAGAAAATGCATTAGAAAGATTTGTATAGCTCTTGGCCATTTATAAAGTTTTTAAATGTATGTGCTTTCTTCTGATTCTCACAGCTTTACATTTTGCACATTACCAAACTGAAGTCCAAAGCATTTAAAGGAATTATCCAAGCGCAGAATTTGCTGATATTGGAGTTGAGTGCTCCTGCCACCCCCCCAGATGCCCCGCCCCCACCACCTATCCCTGACCCTCCACCCCATACTCTTCCTGGGAAGAAAACTTCACCAGATGAAGCAGAAGCAGGAACAATGGCCCCAAGGCACAGGGAAAGAGGAATGGCCTAGTGAGCAAGACTTCAGGAACAATCTCTGGGCCAAGGTACGGGAAAGACAGCAGTTCCAGTACAACACATTTCATGTAGCACCTACTGGGTGCCGGCCCTGGGCGCCATAGAGAGACAGAGCCAGTGGCAGGGACAGGACAGGTGTGTCAGTAATGATTACAACTTCAAGCGACAGATACAATGAGAGGGGCATGTTCAGGTAACAGCGTCCATTCAGAAGGGAGATTCTGTGGCGTGGGAAAAGAGTTGTGGGTCAGAAAATGCTTCATAGAGGAATACACAGTTTTCAAGGATGAATAGGGCTATTCCCAGGGAAGAAAGTATGGGAGAGGGTACCAGGGCAGGGAAAAGAACTTGTACAAAGCACAAAGGCTGGAAACGTCACTTGTGTTCAGGGCAATGACAGTTATTTTGGTATTGCTGGTCAGAGGGCAAGAGGAGAGGAGGGACACGAGGCTGACAGGCAGCTGGATCTGGGGTGCTGTGTGGATGGCTGGGGCTCTGGGAACCCCTGAAGGCCAGGGCCCGATGGCAGTGGGATCTCTCTGCCTCCAGAGGGCAGAGGATATGGGCAAGGAATCCTCCAGGAAGTACAAATCCCAGACAGAGACGCTGAGCCCTGAACGGGGGCAGCGGTGGCGGGGACAAGGGAAGGACAGGTGGGGAGATCTGAGATGAAACAGGACAACAGTCCATCCCACATCCGGAAGACGGGGAGCTCGTGGGTTGGGCCAAGCACTAAAGGAGGTGGAACTAAAAGTGGGGGCGTTTCCCCGCTATGAGGACGGGGGCTCTGTAAGCAAAAAGAGAGGCTCACGTGGAGGCAAGGAGGAACAAGTGAGCTATAAAACAAGAGGTTGTAGACTCCTAAGGCGTAAAACACCGGGGTAAAGCAGCCACGGGGCACTGGGGGCTTCCGCGTCTGGAGATCACTTTGAGAAGAAAGACCACCGACCGGGTGCTTCTTGGCTCCTCATCTACCTGCTCAGGCGCCCCGACATCGACTTTTCCGAGGTGCCCGGTAGAGCCCCTTGTGGCCGCAAGCTGTTCCTGCAGGTTGGCGCTGGAAATACAGGGGCCAGGCCTCAGGCTGTCAGTCACCCTTTCCCACAATTAGCCTGACGCTGATTCACTGGCCGTCAGCCCAGCCCCGGCAGCTGAGGGTCTCCACAGGTGTGATCAATTGATATTGTTTCTTTCTTTCATTTTAACCATTCTGGTGGTTCTTTTTTTTAAATGGTAAAATATACTTTAAAAATATAATAAGGTGATTTATAGAACACGATAGTTTTTTGGTAATGTCCGTAATGGGGAAGATTAAAAATTGCCTCCTAAATCAACTTTGAAAGTTCATAGGACTCTGGAATCTTGTTCATACATCTTTACGGTTTTTCATTACTATTTGAGGTAAAGGAGCTTATTTCTCTAAACCTCTCCTATTATCACAGGCCAGAAATATTTGCTTCATGGCCAAATACCTCAAACTTTAAAACAACTACCATTTTCTTGTAACGCATAAATTCTACATCAGGAATTTGGGCAGGGCTCAGCTAGTCCTCGTATGCCTCGTAGAATCAACTGAGGTTCATCTGCCATGCTTGGCTGGGGCTCGGGCTGGTCTGGAGGGACGAAGGCAGCTTCATTCACCCATCTGTGTCAGCCCAGGAAATGGCTGGAATTGTCAATATTAAATACCTAGGCGTGGTTTCTCTGACATGAAGGTGTATACTGGCCTCATAGTTAGTGTCCCAAGATAACCAAATAGAAGCCACTTCTTACCAAGTTTCAGAAAACACCCAGTGTAACTTCTATCACATTTTATTGGTTAAAGCAAGTCATGAGACCAGCCCAGATATAAAGGGAGAGAAATTAGAATCCATCTCTTGATAAGGAAGTGGCCAAGACCTCATTGTTGCAGCCTTCTTTGGGCTGAGGAAATTGTAGTGGCCACCACATATCTATCTTTTGTACTTTCTCTCTCTTTATTTCCCTCTCTCATACTCTTCCTTATTTTCTTACTCTCCTCTCTCCTCCCCTTTCAGGAAACTAAATTCACAAGGGCTCGCATTGGGCATTACTAAGTCCCTTCCTACCCTATGCTTCCCCACACATCTTCAAACTCTTCAACTCCTCGGTGAGAGGTTATCAGAACACCTAAAACCATAGCATGGTAGACTAGAAGGTGTGGCTAATTCTAGATGCTCTTTACATATGAGGAAATTGAGGCCCAGAGAAGAAAAGGGAATTTCCCAAGGTCCTATTGAAGTAAGTACCAGAGTTCTGGTGAGTACAGCACAAAACGTAATCTGCTTAGGGTCTCAAAGATGCCAACAGATTCCTTTCCATTTCTGACCACTAGTTTCTGTTCTACAGTCATTGCCTCACCATTACAATTTCCTTTTGACCTGATTGGTCAAGTGGTGAAACCAGTGATGTCAGGTTTCTGCACCCATAGAGGCCTGTCTGAGCCCTGTCCCTTCAGAGATGGATGGGGGACTGTGGGTAGAGCAAATCAGGATCAATGAGGCCTGCCCCCTCCATTTACCCCTCTGCAACCCCAAAGCAAGTAACAGGTTTCTGATCCTGAAGCCCGAGGGTTCTGTGAGCTCTACTACCAATAAGCAGCTCTAGATCAATTTTGAAAATTCCTGAGTATCAGGAGATGGAGGATTTAACTCAGGATGTTGGTAACTGAAGTCCTGCTGAGGATATCTGAATTGTCAGAGGCTAAGAAGACACAGCTTTATAGCCAAACTCATGAAGACGAGGGAGCAAAGACCCAGAGGGCATCCCAGGCTCGGTCACCAGACATCCCATAGCATCAAGGGCTAGATTTGAGGGGAAGAACACGGGCTGCAGGAGACACAGGGCATTGGCACAACAGATCTGGGATCTGAATAGTCAGCGATATGGGAATAACCTGCCAAGAAGCATGTCAGAATATTTTTAATCCACCAGCTTTGTACTCCAAGACTACTTAGGTTGACTGTCAGAACAGTCACTTTGGGACAACAGTGAGAGTCTCTAAGGGCATCTGTGTGACTGGGCAGGGGCAGAAAGGGTATCTGTGAGGACGATGTTGATAAGAAAGGACCAAAGTAACTATTTGCATTGATACAGACTGTCACTCCTTTAGGGGAAAGGCCATGCCTCATTCTGTTCTGCTCCCCAGGCCTAGCACAGGTGTGGGGCATGATGGCACACATAAGGAGCTCCATGAATGCTTGTTCTCATGGCCTGTGGTGGTCATTAGTCATCCCCCTGCATCCAGGCACAATTCTGGCCAAGGATTCCGGCCGTCCATGGGTCCCCTCCTCCCACACTCCTTCCAGCACCGCTCGTCTCACTGGTGGGAGGTTTAGGACATGGAGAGCCTCTGCTAATGGTTTTCAGTCCCTCCTTGCCCACAGACAGACTAGCTGACCTTCCCCAGGGGCTCTCCTCTCTGGATGGCCCTGGGCTCTTGTTCCTGCTGGTGTCCCTCCCAGCAGCCTCGGTGTGTCTGCTAAACACATACAGGGCGATTTCTTTCCTTTCCTATCCCCTTCTGAGGAAAAGAAGTAAAGGAAAATGATGAAAGGAATAAAAATCACTAAATCAGAAGGAAGATCATCACCTGAGAGTGTAATTTCCCCTGAGGGTATAATTTCCCAGCCTCTAGGTGGCCGGAGCCCTTGCCTGTCCCTTTTCCCTGTGGCCTGCTGCTGTGGCTGCAGCAACTTGAGTGGGAACTAAAGCGCAGCTGCCTCTGCGCGCACAGCCAAAACATCAGGAGCCCGCCCCATCTTTCTCTCCAAGCGCCAATGTTTCCATCACTTCTCGGTTGAAGCTGCCTCTGCTAATAGCTATTGGCTGCTTCCTCTCCGGGAGCCACTACGGGGCGGGCCGGGGGAAGCCCAGCGAGGCCTCCTGCCCCGCCCGGGCCGGCGGGGGAGCTGGGGACCCGGAGGCAGCGGGGGGTCCCTCCCCGCGGCGGCCCAGGCGGGTGCAGGGCGGAGGCCGGGGGCACCCTGCCCCTCCCCGTGTGGGGTCCTGCCGGCGGCGGCGGCCTCTCCGAGCCGGGGCGGTCCAGCCCGGACCCGCCGGGGCGGGGGCGGCGCGGCGGGGCTGGAGGGACGCGGGGCCCGGCAGGCGGGGCTGCGGGCTCGAGCTCGGCCCCTGCTCAGGCCAGACCTGCGCACAGCCGCCACCTGCGGGCCCGCCCGACACAGCCTGGGCGGCCCGGGGCCGGCGCAGCCCTGGGGGGCGCGGGGGGCGCGGGGGGCGGGGGGCGGCCAGCAGGCGGGCCCTCCGCCTTCCCCAGAGCCTGCGTGGCGGTGGCGGAGAGGAATGGTAGAAGGTGCCACCGGTCAGAAATGACCCTGCTCTTTGGAAGATTTACTGGCCATTTATAGAAGGCCTGTGTAAAGTATATGGAAAAACTTCTCTTGACTTTCTTCTCAACTTTTTGAAACTTCTGCCACGTTTATTAGTTGCCAATGTATGATAAAGTAAAGATAGAAAAATCACATAACATGTCTTGTAATGCCCATTTGTTAGGGGGAAAAAAAATCATAGAAATGTGTTCTGGGAATGACTTTGAAATGGAATCTAGACTGCCCCCGGAAGCGACACGGGAAGGGACACACATGCAGGCTTGCTCTGTGGGCTAGAGGACAAGGAGCAAAAGGCTGAGAAGGGGAAGAGAAGAAGGTTCTATGCCAGACTGGTCATATTTAGAAGATACTTCATATTATAACTGTAGTCCTATGTCTGCATTTTATTCCTATTTTCTGTATAGTTGACAATGCTCAGTGCGTTTCTGAAATATCTCCTTCCTAGATGTTCTGATGTTCTTGATACATGCTAAAAGTAGAGGTAAAGAACATATTTGTAATCAAATTTTTATTAAAATCCATTTGAACTATATAGTGAGGTTTCAAAAATCGTAATAAAGGAACTATTACAAAGCCCAACCTCAACAAGAGGGTGGTAAAGAAGTAGGGGATTTTTTTTTGGAAGAAACGAGAATGTTTACGTTATTCACTGTGGTGGTGAATGCATAACTATGTGATTATACCAAGGGCCATTGGTTGTACACTTAGGATGGATTGTATGGTGTGTGAACAAAACTGGTAAAAAGGTTAAAGGAGGAGTAATTTAAAATACTCTCAGGAGCAAAGTCACACAGATTTAAAAGGAGTGTTGGTGATTAATGCTAATACAGCTAATATTTATCAAGTCAGGCACTGTAAGTACCTTACATGCGTCATTGACTCCTCACGGCAGCTGTAACTGTCCCCACCTTACAGAACCATGGTTTTCAACTGTAATGTTTCTGAGCAGGTATGTGCATTTTGTGTGTGTGTGTGTGTGTGTGTGACACATACACATAACATTGAATTTATCATTTAAATAATTTTAAATTGTACCACTCAGTGCATGAAATAAATTTACAACCTGGTGCAACCATCACCACACTCTAGTTCCAGAATATTTTCATGACCCTCCAAATGAAAACCCCATAACCATGAGCGGTCACACGTTTTATCACCCTCCCTGCAGCCGCCAGCAATGACTAGTCTTCTGTCTTTACAGAGTTGTCTATTCTGCCTATTTCATATAAATTGACCATAGGATATGTGGTCTTCTGTGGCTGTCTTCTCTCACTTAGCATTATGGTTTCAAGGGTCATCCACTTTGCAGTATGCATTATTACTTCATTCCTTTTCATGGTTGAATAATATTCCATTCTATGGATATTCCACATTTTGTTTATTCATTCATCTGCTCATGAACAGGTATGTGTATTTTGAGAAATAGTATTTATCCTCAAAAAATGAATCTCTAAAGTGGAATTCTAGGCATAACATCAAGCTGATGGGAATGAGACTTGGGAGCAGTTAATTCTCAGAACTTTCAAGTAACTGTTCCAAAATCGTTTACCCTGTGGGAGTTATAACAGTGCAGGGGGCAATGGGCACATGGTGCCCACAGATGTAAATGGTTCCCAAGCCGCTACGGCTTGGCGGGAAGTTAGCATAAGAGGGCCTTTGGTAGTGACTGGAATTTAAGCATACATTGCCAGTGTCCCCCCATTTCACTGAAAACTGGAATGTGAAGAGAGAATAACTAGCCCCCAGCACACACAAATTGTGCAAATGTAATAGAATGAGGAAAGCAGCTGGCCACATGTAAAATCTAATCCCGGATTCAGCCAGACCACTGCGGAGTGTGTTTGAAGGGGATGTCCTGGGTTCTCCATAACATGCACACACCGAGTTAATTATGTGACTTCCCATAATGAGTCTTGCTGGCTTTCTTGAAGGCTTTTAATCAGTTTAGTTTGAAAGCATTTGCATGGCCCAAGTCGTCTTTGTGAGGCCAAGTACCGTGCAGTTTAGAACAGGGGCTGTAGTGTCAGCTGGGCCTGGGTTCAAATGCTGCCCCCACCACCTGGTAGTTCTCCAGGGGAGGCGAGTGGCACAACCTGGACAGTGACAACGGTGCCAGCTTCATTATTATCTGATGATAGGAAAGGATATAGCATGGTGCCTCGGAGATACAACTTTTATTATTATTAGAGGTCATCATTAAGATTATATGGAAGGCCAGGCTAAAGGTCAAGCCTGCCAATTCTGGATTATTTAATAAAATTAAACCATGTGGGGTGCAAAGGTAGTTCACTGGTAGAATTCTCGCCTGCCATGTGGGAGACCTGGGCTTGATTCCCTATCCGTGCACTTCCCCAAAAATAAACAAGCAAAACAAACAATAAACAAATAAATGAAAATTCAACAAATGGTGCTGCAATACTGGGATACTCACATGGAAAAATAATGAAATGTGACCCTGCCATACAGCCTACAAAAAAAAAAAGAAAGAAAGAAAATTAAACCATGAGCTTCAATGGTTTGAATTTGTCCTATCATCTTGCATTCCTGTAGCCTTGTTTAGTTGCTGAAATCTTTTACATTTGGGGGACAATAAAAAATTACCTGCACAAAACTTTCCATTTGGACATCACCTTGCAATCATCCCTAGCAGGGTGAGCCAACCCTCTGTGGAATCAATGGGCTATTTGGGGGGGTGGGGAGGACAGTGTTCCTGCCCTGAGGGGACAGCTGGGCATACAAGGAAAAAGGCTGTGTGACAGTGACAGCTCCAAAGGGCAACAGAGTATAAATGGGGCTGCGCAGGGGCTGCAGGCTGAGTGGTTACTTCTCTCGCCAGGACTGCAGTGGACCTGTTGGGAGCCCAGTCTCCACCTCTACAACCACGAAGAGATTTTGCTTCTAGGTTCAGAGTCCCTACAGCATCCTGTGCCCCGGTAATACTCTGTGCCCACACCCCACCTCTGCGCCCACTCCTCCACCTCTGTGCCCACACCCCACCCTGCCCTTTGGGAGGCTCTGAGGTATAGAGCGGGCGCTGTGAGGTGGAGTGTGTTGAGAGACCTGCTGGGGAGCCACCTCCGTGACAGGTGCGCTGCGGGAGACCCAGCGACCTGCCTTGCCGGTGCTGCTTTGCTACACTAGCCGGCCATGAGCCGTGACCACATGCCTACCAACTACACCACGCAGAGCGGCCCTGCAGTCTGCGTGTTCAATACCAGCATTGAACAAGGGGGAGTGTGACATTTTTAAGTATACCCCCAACTTTGAGAGTGACTTCACTCAGATCACCAAGAGGTGACTGATGTGCACAAGAGTACCGAAGTGGTGACCCTGGGCATCACCTCCGCCAGCTTCCTCCCCGACGTCATGCTGCTGGCCCGACCTGTCACCAGCTGCGACGGCCAGACCACTAAGGGGAAAGGCCACAAGGCTAACACCTTAGAACTCACCAGACTCCAGTCCTTGAAAGTTATGAGAACATCCATATATAATTGGGAGAAATAGCAGCTGCACCTGAAGTTTGCCCCTGGCCGTTCCTGCTACCTGCAGCTGTGCCCCTCTAGATGCCCAGGAAGACCTTCTTGGCTACTGGAAAGAACTTAATTTCTCTCCTGATATGACCAGTGGATAGTAACAGTAGCCACGTTAGACCCACCGGAGATGTGCTACACAAGCCTCGGGGTACGCATGAGGACAAGGCGGGCACCCCATCTACGCCTGTCCACGACGAGGGGGGCAGGAGCAGGGCAGCATCAGGAGCCTCCACATGGCCTCTGAGGTATCTGGGGCTGTGACACGTGAAACAATAGAGTCAGTGAAGCCCACTAGTTTCAAAGAGGAAAAGGGCTCAGGGGAGTATCCCTGGAGAGCTTTTTCCAGTTTTTCATCATTTAATTAAAAATAAATTAAAAGTTATAGAATCTCAGAATGGTATGCTGTGTCTGATTTTCCATGTCCTGCAGCCTAGCAGCCACCTCACTGTGGATTGTGATAGCACTGTGCTGCAGCTGTGTCCAGGCAAGGGGAGGCCACCTCACCTGTGCTCTGCAGAGCTGCAGGGAGCACTCCAGAGGGCAGGTTGCCAACCCAGTTCTGGTTTTTGCTCCTCAAGGCTCCTGAAGTAGAGTTTGTTGCATCCAAGGAGACAGAGGGTGCAGTGGAATTTGTTACAATTAGAACAGGGAACACTAGGAATTCCACTCCTATGTATCTATTCTGAAGAAACTCACTCCCACATGTTATAGGAAACAACTACAAGAATGTTTATTGTAGCAAAATGTTATATAACAAAATAGTGGAAAACAGCCCAAATCTCCAATAGAATTGATGCAACAGGATGTGAAAGTGAGATTATACACAGTAAGAAATAAATAGCAGCTTTAACATAGATGAATACAATAATGTTGCTTTGAAAAAGTGAATCCCCTACGTTGTTACAAAAAAACAAGTCACAGCTTGCTCTTGGGAAGCTTATGTATGTAGCAGAGAAGCTTAGCCTGCCTATAGGTATGCCTAAGAGTTACTTCTGGAGGATGTCTTTCCTTGTTCAGATGTGGCCTTTCTCTCTCTAAGCCCAGCTATGCAAGTGAAATCATTGCCCTCCCCACTACTTGGGACTTGACATCCAGGGGTGAATGTCTCCCTGGCAGCATGGGAGATGACTCCCAGGGATGCGTCTGGCCCTGGTGCCCTGGGATCAACAATGCCATCCTAACCAAAGGGGGAAAAGAAGTGTAACAAAGAATGTATCAGTGGTTGAGAGTTCAAATAGAGTCAAGAAGCTTCTCTGGAGGTTACAAGCTTTAATTAGACATTGCTGCCTAGCATAACCTGCCAAACCCAACCCAAACCATTCCAGCCAACCCTAAAGAATATCTAGGGCAATATGTAAGATTCTACAAAGGTTCCATGCACTAGGGTAACCTTCCAGAAACCTACAACTTCCAGACAGGTACCTGGACAAGATAAGTCCTGACACCTAGAAGGCTCAACCTGTCCAGAATATCAGACCCATCTCCCTACCCCATATTATAGACAGCCCCATCCAACATGAAGAACTTAGAATAGGCATAGTCCAAACACCCTAAAGTGTGGGATAGAAAGATCAAAGGTGATGGTGGAGTTATACAGAGAAGGCAGGGTTTAATAAAAGAGTATGATTGTTGAATCATTATATTGATATTTCTTTTAGTCTCCATATCTTAGAGCAGCTACAAATAAAAACCTAAAATTCTGGAATTTTAACCCATACTAAACTCTGAAATCTGTTCTATGACTAATGTGGTGATATGCTTTGAAATTTATTGCTTTTTTGTATATATATTTTCACACACAAAAAAAAAAAGTCAAACGTGATGATAAAAAATATTAATTCTTTCTGGCCTCCAATGTTCTGGAGCAGCTAGAATGAAAATTCTGAGATGATGGTATGGTAGCCCATAACAAACTCTGGGATCTCTCCTGTAACTACTTATTGAAGAGTGCTTTGAAAATTACTGCTTTATTCTTTCTTTGTTTTGTATGTATATTATAAAATAAAAATTAAAAAAAAAGTCACGGAATACACGACAATGTCACTTATAGAACAGTTCAAAGCCCATATCAAATAGGCTGCACAATGGTAAACACAAAATTAGGGCAGCAGTTCTGTCTAGGAAGGAAAGAAGGGGGAGGGGGTCAAGGATGAAGGCACAAGGACTTCAAGAGTGGGGAACAGTTCCATTTCTTCAGCAAGCTGATAGGTCCATGGTGTCGATGTATTTTGTTCACATTTTAACATCTCTGAATTGAGCCTATTATCTTGGATATATCCTTTCCCTGTGCTTTCGCTTTTATGTTCAGACATATCCTTTCCTTATCTTTCCACTTTTATGTTCAAACAAGAATGATTACGTATGGACAAGAGTGACATCTAAGAAGAAAAGTCTAATTGTAAATGACAAACATTTTAGATAAACTATCAGAAGAAACTCTGGTTGATTGTGATATCCCCAGTCATAAATGAGGACACTGAGGCTCAGAGAAGGTAACTTGCATGAGTCACACAGTGGGACCTTGGCAGAAGAGTGAGCCCCCAGCCCACCTCTGTGGGTAAAGCCCTGCATCAGGCATGGGGGTCGTCAATGTGGACCATCCAAGGAGACAGGGACACCACAGGAACCCAAGACATCTGTGTTCACCACCATGACCCAGGAATCTACAGAGATGAGCCCCAAAATACCAGCTATTTACTGGACAGAGCAAAGGAAGATGTGGGGAGATAGGGAGGCTCCTGGTAAAGAGCCATTTCTCTAGGTTTTTGAACTTGAGTGAGCTCAAAGTCCTCAGCTGCCTTATCTAAAGAGCTTCCAACCACCCTTAAGCTGGGTCTGGCTCCCAGGCTTCTGTCTGCAGGCTCTGGTGGGTGATCCACGCTGCAGTTACAAACAGACCTCCCTGTTCCCACCATGGACACTCCTGACAGAGTCCAGGCCTCCCTCAGCCACTAATTAATCCTTTGAAAGCCATAATCAGTATGGTTTCTCCACACCAAATTGCCAGGAAATTTCTTTTTTTGGTGGATCCAACAAATTCATAATTCCCATGTCAGGAAGAAGATTCTGAGCTAGAATGCAGCATGCTTCTTTTGGGGACATCCACTGTTAAATCCTATAGCCACTTTCGGGGAATGCCACAGACTAATTCGAGGGTGTTAGGTGGCGGCTCCCCTGTTAGTGGTAGAAATGGGGCATTAGGAGGGGTCTCAGCTGAAAAGGAAGAGGGACCCACATGTACCCACCATCTCTTCTGCCATGGCTCCTGCTCCTAAGAGAATTATTGGAGTGAGACAAGTTATTAGAATAGAAAAGGCAGGAACATGCCAAAGGTTAGATATGAATTGGCTCTGGGAGGAAAAACAACCTTAGAATCATTAGCCCAGGGCTTCTGAGAAGATAGGGGGGCCTGCTGGGAGACAAAATTATTGGTTTACTCTTTCTTGTATATCTATATTTTTTGTCAAGAAATCTGTACACGTATATAGTCCATACCTGGTATACAGCTAATGGCTCACAATACCATCACACAGTTGTGTCTTCCTCAACATGACCATTTTTAGAACATTTAGAACATTTCTTCAGAAAAAGAAAAAAACCTTACGTCCCATACCCACTACCCCTCCCTCTCATTGACCACTAGTATTTCAATCTACACAATTTTTTTTATCCCCTCTTTTATCCTTATTGTTCTTTTTACTCATCTGCCATATCCTGGATAAAAGGAGCATCAGACACAAGGTTTTCACAATCATATGGTCACTTTGTAAAAGCTACATAGTTGTAATTGTCTTCAAAAATCAAGGCTACTGGACACCGCTCAATAGGGTCTGGTTCTTCCCCCCAGCCACTCCAATACAGCATGAATTAAAAAGGGATCTGTATAATGCATAAGAATAACCTCCAGGACAATCTATTGACCCTGTTTGAAATCTCTCAGCCACTGAAACTTTATTTTGCCCCATTTTTCTTCCCCATTTTGGTCAGAAAGTCTTTCTCAAGCCCATGATCTCAGATCCCTGCTCATCTGGGGAGTCCTGTCCCACTTTGCCAGGGAGATTTATACCTCTGGGAGTCATGTCCCACATAGGCGGGAGGGCAGTGAATTCACCTGCCACGTTAGCTTAGTGAAAAGGACCCCATCTGCAACAAAAGGGGTGCTCTGGGGGTGACTCTTAGACATAAGTATAAGTAGGCTTAGCTCTTCCTTTGTAGGAGGGTTTCATAAGGGTGGACTCCAAGATCAAGGGCTCGGCCTATGGAATTGGTCGTCCCCACTGCTTACAATAATATCAAGTATTCCCCAGATAGGGAAGTTGAATATTTCCCCCTTTCTCCCCAGGCCCCCAAGGAGACTGTGCAAATACTTTTTTATTCTCTGCCCAAATTATTCTGGGATATATTATGGCATCACACTAACCTACACACACCCACAGGATCTCACACCCTATTCAAGATTCTGTGTAATTATGGTGTTCAAATAATCTGATCATATAAGTAAAATTAGATAATATGCTACCCAAAATAGAAATTTTGCACCAAATATACATCCTTTCCTTTGACCTCACACAGAAGTGAAATTTTTAAATATGGACCATATCATCTTTTACCCTGGATTCTGCTCTACCGTAGTCCTATCCAAATCAGCTTCATTCACATTTCTAGTTGAAGTCTGATCACTTTTTCAACTTTTTAAACTGTTGCTGTATGGGATAATGCTGACTTTTGTGGCTTCAGTGCTCTCACTCAGCATCTCAGGTGCCATATACAGACCTGAAGTTTCAGGGAATGACCAGGTTATACACAAATAGCTCAGTATCTCAAATTTTAGAAATAACAGTTACAACTCCTGATTATATGTGACTGCTATAAGAGATTACAATCTAAGACCCTTTACAATAGGCCCCAACCTGATAACCCATGCACTCAACTTCCGAGTTTGTGCACAATAGTTAGTCCATATGATTGAGGCATGATAATATTTACCCTTTTGTTTCTGCCATTTCATTCAATATATAGTTCTTAAGGTTCATTCACCTAGTTGCATGCCTCGCAGCTTCATTCCTTCTTGCAGCCACTCAGTAGTTCATTATACGTTTATACCATAGCTCCCTCTTCCTTCCCTCAGCCATTGTACCCTTAGGTCACCTCCATCCACTGCAAATCACAAATACCACCTCCATAAACATCAGTGTGCAAATGACCATTTGTGTCCCCGCTCTCAGTTCCTCCAGGTATATACTTAGCAATGGGGTCTCAGGATCATATGGCAACCCCACCCCTAGCCTCCTGTGGAGCCACCACACTGCCCTCCAGAGGGGCTGCCCCTCTCAGCTTCTCTCCCAACAGGGAATAGGTATATCTCTTTCTCCACATTTTCTCTGCTCATTTTTAAACAGCTTTATCCACACATCCTACAATCCAACCAAAGTAAATAGACCTGCCTTTGCCACCATAATCTATATGAAAAGAATATTGGTTTACACTTGAGCAGTTTTCCCATTAACTCAAGGTGGGGAATAAAGATGACATCGCATTCCTTTGATATTATAATTTCCACAGAGGGAACTATAAGTAAATATTAGTCTTGAGGAAGAAAATGCAATGAAAACATTTGTATATTCTTGGCTATTCATAAAATTTTTTAATGCATTTGCTTTCTACTGATTCTCACAGCTCTCCATTTTGCAGATTAGCAAACTGAAGTTCAGAACATTTAAAGGCCTTACCAAACGTGGGAGGTGATGGTGCAAATGTGCTGGTAAAATAGTCAGTGCTCCTTTTCCCATCCCACACTCCCACCCTCCCATAGTCTTCCTGGGGAGAGAACTTCGCCAGATGAAACAGACACGGGAACAATGGCCCCAGGCACCGAGAAAGAGAGAAATGGCCTGGTAAGCAAGTCTTCAGGTGGAGTCTCTGGACAAGGTATGGGAGAAGGGGCAACTCCAGTATGACACCTTTCATGTAGCACCTACTGGGTGCCGGCCCTGGGTGCCATTGGGAGATAGAGCCAGTGGCAAGGACAGGACAGGTGTGTGAGTAACGATTACCACCTCGAGTGGCAGACACAACGAGAGGTGCATGTTTAGGGAACAGGGTCCATTCAGAAGAGAGATTCTGGGGCATGGGAAAGGAGTTGTGGGTCAGAAAATGCTTCAGAAAGGAACACTATTTTGAAGGATGAATAGGGCTATTTCCAGGGAAGAAAGTATGGGAGAGGGTACCAGGCCACAAAAAAGAATTTGTGCAAAGCACAAAGCCTTGAAACACCACGGTGCGTTCAGGGCAATGACAGTTATTTTGGTATTGCTGGTCAGAGGACAAGAGGAGAGGAGGGACACGGGGCTGACAATCAGGCAGCTGGATCTTGGGGAATCTGGGGTGCTGTGCGGATGGCTGGGGCTCTGGGAACCCCTGAAGGCCAGGGCCCGATGGCAGTGGGATCTCTCTGCCTCCAGAGGGCAGAGGAGATGGGCAAGGAATCCTCCAAGAAGTACAAATCCCAGTCAGAGACGCTGAGCCCTGAACGGGGGCAGCGGTGGCGGGGACACGGGAAGGACAGGTATGAAGATCTGAGATGAAACAGGACAACAGTCCATCCTACATCCGGAAGACGGGGAGCTCGTGGGTTGGGCCGAGAACTAAAGGAGGTGGAACTAAAGAAAGTGGGGGCATGGGGGACAGCAGCCCAGCCCCAGCAGCTGAGGGTCACCACAGGTGTGAACAATTAATATATTTCCTTCTTTTCATTTTAGCCATTCTAGCCATTTTTTTTAAATAATAAAGCATATTTGAAAAATATAATATGGTGACCTATAGTAGATGGAAGGGTTTTTGTAAAGTCTCTCAATGGGAAAAATTAAAAGTTCGTTCCTAAATCAACCCTGAAAGTTCCCAGGACTCTGAAATCTTGTTCATACATCTTTATAGGGTTTTCATTACTATTTCAGGTTAGGGAGCTTATTTTCTTAAAACTCTCCGACTACCGTATACCAGAATCTAATGCATCATAACAAACTACCTCAAATCTTTGTGACTAAAACAAAAACCATTTTGACTATCTCAGAAATTCATTAGGAATTGGGGCAGAGTTCAGCTGGGTCCTTCTGTGCTTCGTAGTCTCAACTGAGACACAGATGTGGATGTGTCACGCTTGGCTGGGGCTCGGGCTGGTCTGGACAGACCGAGGCAGCTTCACTCACCCATCTGGTGCCAGCACGGGCAATGGCTGGAATTGTCAATATTAAATACCTAGGCGTGGTTTCTCCGACATGCTGGTGTACACTGGCCTCATATTTAGTGTCTCCAAATGACCAATTTTTTTTTTTTTACCAAACTTCAAAAGCTACCAGCCTTTTATCACATTTTATTGGGTACAAACAAGTCATAAGACCAGTCCAGATTTTTTTTTTTAACCCCAAAGAGTAGTTTATTCCAGCCCCTTTCAAAGGTAGATAGGTGGGATAAATCAAATGACAAACCAATCTCTCTCTCTCACATATACAATGAGGAAGCCCCTGGAGTGGCTTCAGTGCCCTGCCACTGATCTATCCTTTTAGGAGAAAGAAGCTCACCACAGTAATGATTAAAAATGGCAAGAAGTTGCACCACTTAAAACATTTATTTCACATGATTTGCAGTATACAGTGTACTTTAAAAAAAAAAAAGAACTTTGCCCCAGTTCACATTATGAATTAATTTACAAGTATAGAATTGTGCTAGAAACAATATTTTCAGAAGTCTATATGATGTATCACATACAGAAATATCCATAAAAACAAAGTTTTTGTGTACATAAGTGGGAATAGGTAGTCTCTTTGGTTTTGTTTCTGTATTTTTTTTTTAAGTAATGTTGATGTAATTTATATTTCAGTAAGGCAGTTTTATGAGAGCTCTTTTCTGTATATTTCAGAATTGAAAAAGAAGCTTTCAAGTAACACTGTCTCAGAAGATGACACAAGCGGAAAAATTTAAATTTTTTAGTTTGTGCTCCTTCTTTTAAAAAAAAATTAAAAAGCAGTAACACATCAAAGATCCAAAAGCAGGACACAAAGGCAATTCAAAAACATTACCTGCATCTTAATGGAAGGCTTATTCTAAGAAATTCAAAACTATGCACATTTTAATGGACACTTTGTGAATAAATTATTTTGTTCAACAAATGGTGGCTGTGCGTTTGCCATGTACTGGGAACTCTGCTGGGCACTGGGTGGGTGTTGTAGTTTGCTAGCTGCTGGAATGCAACACACCAGAAACAGATTGGCTTTTAATAAAAGAGAACTTTTCATTAGTTCTTCAGAGGAAAGGAAGCTAACTTTCATCTGAGGTTCTTTCTTATGTGGGAAGGCTCAGGGTAATCTCTGCTGGTCTTCGCTCCAGGCCCCTGGGTTCCAACAACTTTCGTCGGGGTGATTCCTTTCTGCATCTCCAAAGGCCTGGGCTAAGCTGTGAGTGCTGAGATGAGGAATGCTGAGCTGCTTAGGCTGTGCTACGTTGTGCTCTCTCATTTAAGCACCAGCCAATTAAGTCAAATGTCCTTCATTGCAGCAGGCATGCCTCCTAGCCGACTGCAAATGTGATCAGCCAAACAGATGAGGTTCACATTGGCTCATGTCCACAGCAACAGACTAGGTGCCTTCACCTGGCCAAGTTGACAACTGAATCTAACTACCGCAGTGGGTGACCACAAAAGCTATCAAGATGGAGATACTTTTGAGCATTGAGTCCAGCCCAGATTTAAAGGCAGAGAAATTAGAATCCACCTCTTGATAAGAAGTGGCCAAGACCACACTGTAGCAGCCTCGTTTGGGCTGAGGTAATTGTGGTGGCCACCACAGATCTATCTTTCACACTTTCCCTCTTCTTATCTCCCTTTCCATACTCTTCCTTATTTTCGCACTCTCCCCTCTTCTCCCCTTTCAGCAAACTAATCTCACAAGGACTCCCACTGGACATTAGTTAGTCCCTTCCTCCCCCACCCTTTCCCCACATCTTCAAACTCTTCAACTTCTGGGTGAGAGGTTACTTAGACACTTAGAACCACAGCCTATTAGACTGGAAGGGATGTGAATATTTCTAGACACACTTTACACATGAGGAAGTTGAAGCCCAGAGAGGAGAAGGGAATTTCCCAAGGTCCTACTTCAGTGAGTACCAGCGTACTGGAGCACAGCACAAAACGCAGGCAGCTGTGGGGTCTCAAAGATGTCCACAGCTTCCTTTCCGTCTCTGACTACTTGAGACTAATGCCACTTGTTTCTGTTCTACAGTCATTGCCTCACCATAACAATTTTCTTTTGACCTGCTGGGTCCAAGGGTGAGACCAGCGATTTCAGGTTTCTGTACCCAGAGAAGCCAGTCTCAGACCTCACTCAGGCCAAAACTTCAGAGATGGAAGGGGGACTGTGGGTGTAGCAAATCAGGATCAATGAGGCCTGCCCCCTCCATTTACCCCTCTGCAATGACAAGGCAAATAGCACCTTTACGTTGGATTCTGAAGTCCAAGGAATCTATGAGCTCTACTATCAACTAGCAGCCTGCAGACCAATTCTGAAAATTCCCAAGCATCTGGGGATGGAGAATTTAACTCAGGCTGTTGACAACTGAAGTCGGGCTGGGGATAAATCTGAGTTGTCATAGGCTGAGGAGACACAGCTTTATAGCCAGGCCCAAGAGACAACAACTCTCTTATGTTAAAGTCTGTTTCTTCTGATATGGACTCCAAAGAGGAGGGAGCCAGGACCCAGAGGGGATCCCAGTCTCGGCCACCAGACATCCCATAGCATCAGGGCTAGATTTGAGGGGAAGAACATGGGCTGGAGAAGACACAGGGCATTGGTACAATCAGATTATGGGATCTGAATAATCAGCGATATGGGAATAACCTGCCAAGAAGCATGTCAGAATATTTTTAATCCACCAGCCTTGTACTCCAAGACTACTTAGGTTGACTGTCAGAACAGTCACTTTGGGACAACAGTGAGAGTCTCTAAGGACATCTGTGTGACTGGGCAGGGGCAGAAAGGGTATCTGTGAGGACGATGTTGATAAGAAAGGATCAAAGTAACTATTTGCATTGATATAGCCTGTCACTCCTTTAGGGGAAAGGCCATGCCTCATTCGGTTCTGGTCCCCAGGCCTAGCACAGGTGTGGGGCATGATGGCACACATAAGGAGCTCCATGAATGCTTGTTCCCATGGCCAGCGGTGGTCCCTAGTCATCCCCCTGCATCCAGGCACAATTCTGGCCAAGGATTCCGGCCGTCCATGGGTCCCCTCCTCCCACACTCCTTCCAGCACCGCTCGTCTCACTGGTGGGAGGTTTAGGACATGGAGAGTCTCTGCTAATGGTTTTCAGTCCCTCTTTGCCTACAGACATCAGACTAGCAGACCTTTCCCAGGGGCTCTCCTCTCTGGACAGCCCTGGGCTCTTGTTCCTGCTGGTGTCCCTTTCTGGCACCCAGGTGTTTCTTTCTGCCAAGCAAATAAGGGGCGATTTTTTTCCTTTCCTATCCCCTTCTGAGGAAAAAAAGAAGAAAATAAAGAAAAAAAATCACTAAACCACAAGAAAAATCCTCAGCTTAGAGTGTAAATCCCCCTGCGAGTGTAATTTCCCGAGCCTCTCAGCGGCCGGAGCCCTTGCCTGTCCCTTATCCTTGCCCTTTGGGAGATCAATGGCTGTTTTAGAAGGTCTGTGTATATCATATGTAAAAGCTTCTCTCAACTTTCTCCCCAACCTTTTAAAACTTTTGCCACATTTATTAGGTTTTCTAGATGTAAAGAGGTTGCTGATGTATCATAAAGTAGAGATAGAAAATCACGCCTTATAACGCCCATTTTTTAGGAAAAAAATCATAGAAATGTGTTCTGGAAATGACTTTGAAATGGAATCTAGACTGCCCCCGGAAGCGACACGGGAAGGGACACACATGCAGGCTTGCTCTGTGGGCTAGAGGACAAGAGCAAAAGGCTGAGAAGGGGAAGAGAAGAAGGTTCTATGCCAGACTGGTCATAGTTAGAAGACATTTTTGTATTATAACTGTTGTTCTGTGTTTGCATTTTATTCCTCACTACTTTCTTTATAGTTGACAATGCTAAGTGCTTTTTGAAATATCTCATCTTCCCAGATTTGCTGAAAGTGCCTAACATATGTTTAAAATAGAGATAGTAAAATGACACATTTTGTAATTATCTTTTTGTTAAAATTCTTATGAAATATTATGGGGTTCTTTGGAATGGTCAAACCACTTCTCAGAATAGCACACATTTTATGTACTGACCTGGGGGAGGAGGCAGAAGGAAACACAAAGAGCTCTATGCCAGTGTGTTTATAATGAGACAAGATTAACCATTGTCCCTATGTTTGTGCATTTGGTTTTAATTTGCTGTGTATATAATGGATGAACATGGCCTATTTATATCTCATCTTCCAGATGTTAAAAAGATTGCCAGTGTAGGACAAAAATATATAGTTAGTAAACTAATATAACTTGCATTAATATAATGTGCATTTTGTGTTAAAATTCCTAGGAAAGACTATCTTTTGAAATTTTGAGCGTTATAGCCCCCAGGGTTTGTGAAGGAGGGATAAAAGGGAAGGGTTCTGAACCTGAATGCTCATATACCATCTCAGTCTTTATTGTCTGTCTTTCCTTCTGATTTCATTTGTGCCCCCAGGCCTCCTCCCTCTATCATTCTCACATTCAGCTTCATTCAGTGTTCTAACATTATTGTATTCCAGTTAGGCAGTATTGTGCTATCCATTTCAGAATTTTTACCATCAATCCCATTGTACAATCTGTATCCCTTCAGTTCCAATTACCCAATCTCTACCCTATTTCAATCTCCTGATGACCTCTGTTCTTAACTGAAATTATCCAAGTTCATTCATTAATGTTAGTTCATATCAGTGACACCATACAGTATTTGTCCTTTTGTTTGTGGCTAATCTCACTCAGCATAATGTCCTTAAGGTTCATCCATGTTGTTACATACTTCATAACTTTATTCTGTCTTACAGCTGCATAATATTCCATCGTATGTATATACCACAGCTTGTTTAGACACTCATCTGTTGATGGACATTTGGGCTGTTTCCATCTCTTCACAATTATAAATAATGCTGCTATAAACATTGGTGTGCAAATGTCCATTTGTGGCCTTGCCCTTATGTCCTCTGAGTAGATACCTAGCAATGGTATTGCAAGATCATATGGCAATTCTATACTTAGCTTCCGGAGGAACCACCAAACTGCCTTCCACAGCAGTTGTATCATCTGACATTCCCACCAACAGTAGATAAGTGTGCCTCTTTCTCCACATCCTCTCCAGCTCTTGTCATTTTCTGTTTTATTGATAATGGCCATTCTGATGGGTGTGAGATGGTATCTCATTGTGGTTTTGATTTGCATTTCCCTAATAGCCAGGGAAGTGAGCATCTTTTCATGTGCCTTTTGGCCACACACTCTTGAAGAACTCTGATCATTAACATCCTAGATAACCATACCCACTCTCCATTCTTCACTCCAGCATGTAATGGCGCACCCACCAATTGCCCCTCCCCATGGCTGCCTCATTCTCCAGTCATACTCTCTCTCCTTCCTTCCATGGCTGATCCCACTCCTGCCCCCAGCATCATTTCCTTTCTCCCATATTCTTTCCCACACTCTTTCCTCCAATTCCCTTACTCTTTTCTCATCATTATTCTCAGACCTGAGGGTCTCTTCCTCACTCCAGCTCATGTCCCACCAAACACACTCATGATGTGAATCTAATCTCCTCCCTGGAACACCAATACATAGACTTAGAGGGTGAAACTCCCCGGTCCAGGAAACAAAGAACCCACGATAGACTTCTCAGGCTGCCCTGGGTGAGGAGGAACTGTAGGAAGACGGGATCTCTTTGCTAGTAGTCAGGACTGCTGTCCTCTCTGAGGCTGAAGCTGCCTTCCCTTCCTTATTTTCCAGGGGCACAAAAGCTTGAACACATTTGCATTTATTCCCTGGCTTGGTTTGATTCAGAGTCAAGGCCTTGGTGGGGTGCTAATTTATGTAAGCCAAATACAAATGAATATGGAAAAATATGTGAACCTGAATTTACTGAAAATCAGAGCCTTCCCTAATGGGAAGACTTAGGGAAATTTTGGCATCTACTTCCCAAGAGAAATTTAAAAGTAGAGTGGCCTCTAGTTGGGGTTTGGGGAGGAACACAGCTGGAAGTCTTTCAGAGGAAGCACAGTCTGGTTTTGTGTCCCTGTCTGTACAGAAGTCAGAAAGAGAAAAAGCATCTGGCCATGAAGCCTTCCCCTTTTACTCCTCTACTGTCTCTGGGCCCTGACTCAGCTCCAAGCATCCAAACCACCCTACAGTGTTCATGCTGGAGATCAGGGGACCCAGGGCATTACACATCTTCACAGAGGCATTTTATTTACATTTCACTGCCTGTGTCAGCACTCCACTATTCTCCTCTCTCTTGCATCTCCTATACTGAACCTTCTCTACTAATCTCTTATTGGACTTGATTGTTCAAGTAAGCAGAGTTCTGGAGCCTGGCCAGGGAATCTAGGAGGTCTGGATGGCCCTAAAAAGAAGGCCTCAGAAGATAGCTCTAGGGGAAGTCAAATGTGGCATAGAGCCTTAGGCATCTCATTTCCTAAAGGAGGGAGAAAAGAGCCAGCCCAAGAAAGGATAGGAAAGAGAAAAGTGGCCCCAAAAGCCCATTCTTCTGACCCAAAGTTAGAAACTCACCTTTTCTTAACTATTTCAAGACAAGGAAAGATTCTTTCAACATCTGTCCATCAATCTACTAGATTCATCAGAAAGTTTTTCCTTATTTTAGTATAAATGCTGGTGGCTGCCATTAGAAGTCACTTTCTTCTAATACTTTCTTCCAGGTAACTAGAAAACAGATTGTGGTAGTTAGATTCAGTTGTCATCTTGGCCAGGTGAAGGCACCTAGTTCTGTTGCTGTGGACATGAGCCAACGGTATGTGAACCTCATCTGTTGCTCATTACTTTCTGTAGTCGGCTAAGAGGCGTGCCTGCTGTAATGAATGATGTTTGATTTAATTGGCTGGTGCTTAAATGAGAGAGCTCAACATAGCACAGCCCAAGTAGCTCAGCATACCTCATGTCAGCACTCGCAGCCCAGCCCAGGCCTTTGGAGATACAGAAAGAAATCACCCTGGGGAAAGTTGTTGGTACACAGAAGCCTGGAGAGAAGGCCAGCAGAGATTACCTTGTGCCTTCCCATGTAAGAAAGAACCTCAGTTGAAAGTTACTTGCCTTTCCTCTGAAGAACTAACAAAATAAATCCCCTTTTATTAAAAGCCAACCCATCTTTGGTGTGTTGCATTCTGGCAGTTAGCAAACTAGAACAGACTTGGTACCAGGAGTAGGGTGCTGCTGTGGTTGCAAATACCAGATATATTGGAACAGTTTTTTTTGATGGCTAAGGGAAGATTTTGGAGGAACTGTGAAGAGAATGATGGAGAAATCCTGGAGTGCTTGAAGAGACTGTTGGTGTAAATGGAACCACTGCCGATCTGGACAAAGGGGGACATAAAAGGGACAAATTGGAGTTTGCAGAGTAAGAACCATGGAAGCTCAGGTCTGAAGCCAAGAAACTTCGGCCAGGAGAGTGGATCCACCCATATACATGGAGAGGGTGAGTTTGCCCTGAGGGCAGATGATGTATCTCCCATCTCATTGCAGTGGAAGAGGTGTGCAGCCTCAGGCCTTGGAAAAGGTATAGCATGCTCCTTGGGGACTGGGGAGAGCCTGGCTGCCACCACATGGAGGGGGTGAGTGTGTGCCCTGGAAATGGCAGAGAGCCCAGGGGTGGCCCCGATGCCTGGAGAGAAGGGAGCCTAGTTGGAAAGAGGCAGGCCACTGCATAGGCCCTTGGAAAGGGTGGTACAGCCACTTTCTAAAGCTGAAGTATGAATGACTTTCAGACTTTGAAATCCAATGGTGTTTGCTCTATAGGTTTTCCTTTCAATTTCTCCCTATGGATCCTGTAACTGTCCCTTCTTTGCATACAACTTGTTTTGAGATTCCAGATAACTTGTTTTGAGATTCATAGGTCCACAGCCAGAACAGAATTTTTTGCACCTTAATATTGTTTAAGGTGATGCATGTAGTTTCCAAGTTGATAAGGGGTGGACATGTGGTAGTTAGATTCGGTTGTCAACTTGGCCAGGTGAAGGTACCTAGTTCTGTTGCTGTGGACATGAACCAATGGTACGTGAACCTCATCTGTTGCTCATTACATCTGCAGTCGGTTAAGAGGCATGCCTGCTGTAATGAATGATGTTTGATTTAATTGGCTGGTGCTTAAATGAGAGAGCTCATTGTAGCACAGCCCAAGCGGCTCAGCATACCTCATCTCAGCACTCACAGCTCAGCCCAGGCCTTCGGAGATGCAGAAAGAAACCCCAGGTAAAGTTGTTGGAACCCAGGGGCCTGGAGAGAAGGCCAGCAGAGATCACCCTGTGCCTTTCCATGTAAGAAAGAACCTCAGTTGAAAGTTTTCTGCCTTTCCTCTGAAGAACTAATGAAATAAATCCCTCTTTATTAAAAGCCAATCTGTCTGAAAGAAGACCCGTACCTCACACCCTATACAAAAGTTAACTCAAAATGGATCAAAGATCTAAACATTAGGTCTAAGACCATAAAACAGTTAGAGGAAAATGTAGGGAGATATCTTATGAAACTTACAATTGGAGGCAGTTTTATGGACCTTAAACCTAAAGCAAGAGCACTGAAGAAAGAAATAAATAAATGGGAGCTCCTCAAAATTAAACACTTTTGTGCATCAAAGAACTTCATCAAGAATGTAGAAAGACAGCCTACACAATGGGAGACAATATTTGGAAACGACATATCAGATAAAGGTCTAGTATCCAGAATTTATAAAGAGATTGTTTAACTCAACAACAAAAAGACAGCCAACCCAATTACAAAATGGGAAAAAGACTTGAACAGACCCCTCTCAGAAGAGGAAATACAAATGGCCAAAAGGCACATGAAGAGATGCTCAATGTCCCTGGCCATTAGAGAAATGCAAATCAAAACCACAATGAGATATCATCTCACACCCACCAGAATGGCCATTATCAACAAAACAGAAAATGACAAGTGCTGGAGAGGATGCGGAGAAAGAGGCACACTTATCCACTGTTGGTGGGAATGTCAAAAGGTGCAACCACTGTGGAAGGCAGTTTGGCGGTTCCTCAAAAAACTGAATATAGAATTGCCATACGACCCAGCAATACCATTGCTAGGTATCTACTCAAAGGACTTAAGGGCAAAGACACAAACGGACATTTGCACACCAATGTTTATAGCAGCATTATTTACAATTGCAAAGAGATGGAAACAGCCAAAATGTCCATCAATAGACGAGTGGCTAAACAAACTGTGGTATATACATATGATGGAATATTATGCAGCTTTAAGACAGAATAAACTTATGAAGCATGTAATAACATGGATGGACCTAGAGAACATTATGCTGAGTGAATCCAGCCAAAAACTAAAGGACAAATACTGTATGGTCCCACTGATGTGAACCAACATTTGAGAATAAACTTGGAATATGTCATTGGTAACAGAGTCCAGCAGGAGTTAGAAACAGGGTAAGATAATGGGTAATTGGAGCTGAAGGGATACAGACTGTGCAACAGGATTAGATACAAAAACTCAAAAATGGACAGCACAATACTACCTAATTGTAATGTAATTATGTTAAAACACTGAATGAAGCTGCATCTGAGCTATAAAAAAAAAAACAAAAAAAACCTCCTGGAACTGCACCCGCATGCATGCCGCCCCCGCCCCGAATTGTACTGTTTGCAAATAAAAATAAAAACAAACGGAAACAGGGCAGGCAACAGGGACTCAGTGGTAGAGTTCTCGCCTGCCATGCCGGAGACCCAGTTTGATTCCTGGTGCCTGCCCATGCAAACAAACAAACCGAAAAACCAGAAACAAAAGTATATACAATGAATGTACTTTTTCCGGATCCCATTTCAAACAAAAGTGGAAAAAGATGTTTTTGAGACAGTTGAGGAACTCTGAATATGGACTGGTTATTAGACGATATTAAGGAATTGCTGTTAATTTTGTTAAGAAGTGTTAATTATATTGTGGTTATGTAAGGAAACGTAACTCTTCATTTTTTTTTTAAAGCTGTTTATGGAAGTATTTAAGAGTGAAACAACATGGTGTCTGTCACTTGCATAAAAAAATAATATTTTCCCAAAAATGGGAGGGGGGAGAAGATGAAATTCATATGAAAAAATGTGGATGGTTCTTGAAGCAAAATTTTTAAAAATTGAATATACAATAAAGGAGTCCCTGTTCATTAAGCACAGTCTGGAATAAACCCAGAAAACTAGAAAGATCTCCAGCGCCTACTCCCCAGTCTCACACCGCCATTGCTGTTCACATCTTAACGTACTTCCATTCAGTCTTTTTTATTCTATGAGGACTTTTTAAATATGCATGTGGGTTTTTTTTAATGTAGCTGTATGAGCAAATTGTTTATACAATTTTGCTTTTTCCCTTTTTAAAATGTAAGCTGTTCCCCTGTTAAAACATCTTTGTATAAACACACACACACACACACACACACACACAAAAAGCCAATCTGTCTCTGGTGTGTTACATTCCAGCAGCTAGCAAACTAGACACAGATGTACCCTACTATTAAGATGATACTCCAACAAACCCTTGCCACATTTTGTGAAAAGACCTGAAAGGCTCTCCCCCAAGGTCAGAGACCTTTTTGCAGTTTCACTTTGAGGGAATCACTCAAATTGAGTCCACCACCTCTCCAGAGGACAGGGAGCTGTGCGTGTTGATTCCAGTTTCCCTAACTAAATAGAAAGTTTGCTGAGGGCCAACTTCTGGTTGATATTTGGGACTGTCTAGAGGAAGGAAAAGATGCTCATCTGCATATTTAAAAGCGGAAGGGAACACTGGTTATGTCAAGTATATTATCTTCTTTAAGTCTCACAACAGTTCCACTAAATTCACATTTTTCCCCATTGTACAGATGAAGAAACTAAGGCCAAAAGAGTTAAAGTCAGTTGCCCAAGTGCAATCCAGCTGATGAATAGTTGTTACAGATCCTGTCCATCAGTACTCATTCTCTCCTTTTCTTTCTATAGTTCTTAGCACTCTTGCAGTTAGTTGGGACTATGTGGAGATGTGGGCAATGAAATGCGGGCAGAAGAGATTTTTGCCACTTCAGGCCCATAAAAACCTCCTGCAGGTGTCCTCCACTCCTCTTTCCCAACCCTATCTGGATGACCCAAGGCAGCATGAAGGCATGTGATGAGGACGGGAGGAGCCCAGGTCCCCAAATGAAGACATGGAGCAGAGAAACCTTCACCCTGCACTTTGCCACCTGCACTGGACTATGACTCGGGTAAAAGAAACCTTCACTGTGTCAAGCCACTGAAAGTTTGGCTTATTATGACTAACAGCATGGTGGAAGCAAGATTGGAAACCAAGTCCGTCAAACCCCAAAGACCATTCTCTCTCATTAAGCCATACTGTCACTCGATGTAGCAGAAATACAAAAGCTGATCTACAAAATAGTATTTAATCCATCATTTTGTCTCCTTTCCTCCATTCTTCTCCCTCAACCAAGAACTAGATTTCTAAGGCTCTCATAGAAAAATTGGGTACACAAAAATATAAAATCAGGGAGTGGCAAATTTTGTTGACTACGTACTACCTGCTGAGCACCATGGTAGATAGAACTATTTTCATTGGTACTTAGTGTCTGGAAAAACCTTTTTAGCATTTACACCAATAAAGGGCCACCCTCTCCTTCACCCAAGAACCACCTTTACCTGAGGCTTCAACCCATGGGTGCAGCGTTGTGAATTTGAAGGATGTGGAGCACAGTTAGGTCAAAAGACAAGCCTGCCAAAGCCAGTATCAATGATTTGTAGTTCACCACTGCATCAGATCATATCTGCAGCAAGCCAACAAAACTGGGTAAGTACCCTCTAAAGCCCACACTGTGATCATGCTGTAAGGAAACATACTTAACCAACCACCCTCTCTGCCAAAGGCTGTCATTGTCATAAATATAAGCTAAGATTTGCCATTAGTTTTAGAGTGATAGAATCAGCCCAACCTGATTTTGAAAAGGAGGGGAGGTAAAGGGTTATTGACAAGAAAGGGAGAAGGATGAGGTAAAGGTTTTTTTTTAAAATTTCTATTGAAATAGAAAATCCTGCAAGTATAATTTGCAGGATTAGGAAAACCTATCTAGTCTCCGCCAAAACAACTCCATTGAGATTCTGTGCTAGAGAATTAGTCCTTAGTTAATGCTGTCCCTTCCCCTTAAAACTATAATCTCTCTGGCACAACATCTTTTCATTAGTGATACCTTATTGTGGTACAGGGCTTGATGGGAATATTTCATGAGTCCTTATCATGTGTCAATTATGGCTCTAGGATCTTATTTTATTCAATTTTCATATTTTACAAATGGGAAATCGAGACTCAGAGAAGCTAAGTAAAGACCCCAGGTTACAGAGGTAGAAGCCAAACTTGAGCACAGCTTTGTCTGACTCTGAGGTCCTTGCTCATTGCACTGTATCAGAGTTTGTCAGTTGAGGCTGCTCTTCAGAATCACCAAAGGCATAATGTAAGAGTAGATTTCTGGGCCCGGAATCACTCTTCAGGGGCAGGGAGCAGCAATTGTGGCTCTTCACACACACCCCAAGTGCCAGTGAAGATGAGCCAAATTTGGGAAGCACTACGCTATGCCATGCAGTGGGAAATAGGAAGAGGGCAGGTTGAGCAAGGTTGCCAAGGGAATGAGGAGGAGAAGAGAACAGAAGGGGCCACATATGGTGTTGTCTAGGGCTGGCCTTGCTCAGAGAAACCCTGGTGCCTGTCACTCAGGATTTGAGGTCCTGATCATGGGTCACTGGACTTGCCTTCTCCCATGGGCACCATTTGCCAACTCCAGGCCCTGGAAGACAATGAATGAAATCAAGGTAAGGCATTTCTAGTCATCTGTTTCCCTTAAATTCCTGCAGTAGAAAGAAATATCATATGTGTGGGATTCAGCTGCAAAGAGTCATCTCCAGACCTATTTTTAAACACACCAGAAATAAAGAAAAACCCAATGTGCTAGTCATTTTCTTGGTTCAGTAAAACTGCCTCGAGTTAGTACTCATCAATTCCCAGCCTGTTATCACTTAGAGGCAGCCTGCTGAAGCTGGCTGTCACGCTGTCTTGGAAGCCAGTTTATGAAGAGTACAGCCAAAAGGGGGCTGAGAGTGTTGCTCAGCCATCAGGAACTGAATAGCATATTTTAATACATAAATCGGAGCTACAAGAGCTGTACTTGGCAGCAAATAATAACTGCCACCATTATGGAGAACTTGTGATCTCCACATTATGGAGATCTCTTGATCATAGTGTAACTGTATAATTTATCATCTAAGCTGGGCAATTTTGAAAATGAAAGGTGGGGGAATTAATAATTTCACTCATTTCCAGAAAAATTTGAAATATTCTTCAAATTGTGGCAATACTCTGCTTGCTGAGTGCTTTTTATATTGTGGCAGAGATGTTAGCTGTCCCATGGTATATGTCCACTCCTTTTCACTTGGTAATAAGACTTTTTCACTTGGACCTACAGTGGCCTGGAATAATGACTCCATTTTCTAGTATTCTTCGCAGCTAGGTTTGACCATGTGATTAAGATCTGGCCAATGATGCTTGGCCAAGTAGAAGATGTGATCAGGACCGAAATTTAACCCACATGCACAGGCACTGATTTACCAGGTGCTTACAACTGGCATCTGTCCTGATTAATCAATGCCCATGTCATACTGGCCATTAAATATTTTGAGAATTACTACTGGTGTGTAACTTCTAGGAAGTCTCCTTTAAGGAAAGGGGTGTGCTCCCTTACCATCCCCTACCCCACCCCCAATCCTGCTAGCTGGAATGTGGACATGATGGATGGACCTTGAGCATCTACTCTGGGCCATGAAGATGAAGGCCACATCTTGGAAAAGAAGAATCAGAAAGTTGGAAGGATCCTGGGTCTTGATGACACCCTTGATGGCCTACCTCTGGACTTTTCATGTGAAAGTATAATACCTTTTCCATTTAAGTCACTGTTAATTTGCATTTTCTGACACTCTCAACTGAACCAGTTTTCTAGGACTTGCGCCGATTGGGCTCTTAACAAAGAGCCCCGAAATCTCAGATGGTGGCACAGTTATTTCTCATTCCAAGGTCTGCATGTCGACTGGGACAGCTCTGCTTCAGGCTGTGGGTCATGTTCAGTTCTGTTCCATGCTTCTCTTTATTCTGGGACTGGCAGATACTGGGGAGATGCTCTCCTCCTGGTGAGTGGAAGAAGCTAGGAGACCAAGTCAAATCACACAAGCACATTTAATGCCTTTGCTCAGTGTTATCCTCACATTCTATTGGCCAAAGCAAGTTAGAGGACTCTGACATCAGGGAAGGAACTTCAGTCATAAGTACAGGGAAAGTGGAGACCAGTTTATGATGATTCACAAAACTGATGCAGGTACAACTTAAATCTATATGTTGCATGTGTCGCAGGGACTTCTGAACATCCTGGGCTCATTCCATCACTTCCAGCATTGCTGGGGACCCTCATCACTGCCAGAAACTCTAATGATGCCACCTCTGGCCATGGGCACTGGCAGGTGGTGGCAATGAGACTAGGTTTCCTTCTGTTTTGTTGCCCAGATATGCTGGTCTTCCCAAGACCACACAAAGCTGAGGGCTGAATAGGCCTCCTCTGCCTTACATGAAGGTCTGTTTCCAAAGTGCCTCCTTCTTCCAAACTTCCTTTGAGAGTTTCTATGCAGACACTGTGTGCAGCCCCCACCCCTACTTCCAGGGAAAGAGAAGGCTTTTCTAGAAGTGCCTTCTGAAGAGTGAGGAAGTTCATTTCCTACAGTTCTCCTATAAGCCATTCCCCTCTCTCCAGGCTTCACTGTCCCACAGCCATGGGTCACCTCCCAACCATTATCTAAGGCATGGAAGATTCCTGAAAGAAAATAGGAACAGAAGTGAGGGGTAGGGGTTGGTGTTGGAAGTGTTGCCCACTCCTAGCTAATAGGGAGCTGGGTGTGAGGGATGAAGGACCTGGCAGATTTTGTGTGACCTCTGGCAAATCAATTCCTTTTCTGGGCCTGGGTGTCTTTATTAGTTAACAGAGGGGGTTGCCTTTGATGGCATTTAAGGAGTCTTCCAGTATGAGAACCTGACTCTCAGAGCTATAAGTCTATGCAACTTGGAGAGAACAAGAAGGAACAGGCCAGGGTGTGGGTGCCTGGAAGGATACCATGGTGGAGCCTAGACAGCTAGGGGAAGCATGAATCTAAAGTTCAAGCTCTTTAGGCCAAATGAAGTTGTGAAGCCCACCAAGCTCAGCTACAGCCTGCCTCTTGGCCGCCGTCAGGGTCATAGTGTTGTACACAAAGGTTGTGGGGTCCTGTTTGCATAGAATGCAGTATGGACGCTGGAGTTGTAGCAGCACTGGTCTCAGCCCTCATCTCTCCCTGCCTCAAACTTAAGTTCCAGCAACTCCAAATACCCTTAGTCCCCAGCACACAACATAGTGACTTCTGGTGTCCAAGCTTTTACTCATGCGGTTCTCTCTCTCTGGAATACCAGTATCCCCTGATCTTCTTTCCCTCACCCCACTTTCCCCTTGCTCATGCCTTCTCATCCTCTACCCTTCACCCCGGGGTACCCTTTCCCTGGCTCCCCCCACCCTCCAGGCTCCGAGCTCTCTGTGTGTTTCCACTGTGCTCATCACACCATGCTCACCACACTGGACTGTGACTATCTGCTGGTGGACCTCTAACTCCTGTCCTTTTAGGATCTCAGCTTCTTGGTGACATGGACCGTACCTTATCCATCTTATTTTTCTAGAAGATTCTTCCCTCAAGACCTCCCAATTTAGCAGGGGAGACACATTCTGCCACACCTGGCTGACTTCCTCCACGATCATTTTGTGTCCTCTGCTCAAGGGACTCAAGGAGCTGACAGGCAGAGGAGGTTCCCAGGACTGGGAGGCAGGCCTCGAGGGGAGACACCCTGCAGGATCCTGAGGCCTGGACTCACCCCAGGCTTTACAAATCTGAGAGCAAAGCACGTGGCCATTGGAAGTGTTGAACTTCACACAAGGCGATCCTGAACTGGCTTCTCCCTCTTCCTTCAACTACTACTCTAAACACATAGAAATTCTTGATACAGCACCTTTTTTTTTTTGCATGGGCAGGCTCCAGGAATTGAACCCGGGTCTCCAGCATGGCAAGTGAGAACTCTGCCACTGAGCCACTGTGGCCTGCCTGATACAGTACTTTTTTAAATACATATTTTACATGTAGCTGAGCTTCATTTATATGGGAGAGAGGATGGGGGAAGTCTCAGGGTCCAGAAATGAAAAGGTAAACCATAGCAGTGAGTGGAAGTTGAAACCAGTGACCCAGTGAGGACAAGTGGACTTCAGCTATGCTGTTACCAACCTTCTTATATGTCCAGCATCTTTCATGGGAACTGACACATGATAAATAGGATGAATAAAAGTTCAATGAATAAATGAATGAACAAACTGGGGAGGAATAAAGCTGGAAGAAAATTTATATGTGGATAATATAAGCTACATTTATTTTCTCACCCTCTCTATATGCCACACATATCACATCTGTAGTCCAGTGAAATCGCCAAGAGAAAAAGCACACTGCTTTGCAGGGGTAGGGGGAAAGAAAAGCCTTGCCCTAATGATGGAAAGAGAGTGAGTTTGGAGTATGAGGTCTAGTGGAGCAGGATAGCCTGGGAAGGAAACTTGAGGAGGTCAGGCATTTAAGGGTCCATCGTGCAGGCTAGTTTTGTGGAGAGATGGAAACCTGTGGCTCCACCCGAGCAAGAAGGAGCCTGCAGTCTGGACAGAGAGGAGGAAAGAGGATTTGAGTGGGAGATTAGAGTGCGTGGTGAGCAGTGGGAGAGCTTCAGCTGAAAGAGATGGAGACACAGAGGGATCCAGATGGGAGAAGAAGGGTGGGTTTTCCTGCACCCGGTTCTCGCACGACTCTTTAGTCCCCGAGTTGAGCCTTGGGGCCCTCAGTCCTGGTGTCCAGAGCTGTCTCAAGCCTGGTCATCTGGGCATGAGTGGTCAATCCCTACCCTGGAGGTCCTGGAAAGAGACTTTGTGATGTTTTCCAGACCTGGTTATTAGATTTGGGGCCTGAAAATCTGAAGCATCATTTATTTTACAAGGGACAGGAAATTTCCAGTGATTATTTCATCCTTTAATCTTTCTCCTTCTTTTCCCTTCTCTTTTCCTTCTGGGACACCCACAACACATATACTCGTGCACTTCATGTTGTCATTCAATTCTGACACCCTGCTCATATTTTTCCATTCTTTTCCCTATATTTTGTTTTGTGTGTGGGATTTCAGATGTCTGGTCCTCTAGTTCACGAATCCTTTCTTCTGACTCTTCAAAAATCTATTGTTGTAGATTTCCATTGTTTTTTTTTATCTCTTCTATTGTGCCCTTCATTCCCATAAATTCTGTGATTTATTTTTTCAGACTTTCAATTTCTTCTTTTTGTTTACCCAATGTCTTCTTTATATCCTCTCTCAACTTATCAATTTTATTTTTGATGAGATTTTCCATGTCTGATTGAACATCCTGAATTAGTTGTTTCCACTCCTGTATCTCATTTGAAGTGTTGGTTTGTTCCTTTGTCTGGGCCATGTCTTCAACTTTCCTAGTATGACTCATTATTTTTTGCAGGCATCTAGGCGTTTGATTTCCCTAATTAGCTTATTCTGGAGGTTGTTTTCACATTTTTACCTAGAGTTTTCTTGCTGGATGGCTTTTTTCTCTTTTCTGTTCTTTGACATTCAGGTCTACTTATTCTAGACCTCTAGCACAGGTTCTGTTTAACTGATCAGAATTTTTCAGTTCTTGTTTTTATGTTGCATGCCCTGCCTATATGGAGCCTTTTTTTATTTGAGGAGGGTCTCCTCAGATATTACAGACCCCAGTCAGATTTTCCCAGACCAGACCGGCCTCTTCTCAGGAGGAAAGAGTCACCCACATCAGTTTCCCCTGAGGGGAGACCCAGCAGGGTGTCAAACTTTCCTATGAAGCCTCTGGACTCTGCGCCTTTCCTATCCCACCCAGCACAGGGTGCTTGTCTGCTTGTGGCTTCCCACCAGCCTAAGAGAAATGGTGCTGTTAACTTCAGCCGACTTTCCTGCTAGGGGCTGGCTGAGACAGAGGTAAGCAGGATGGCTTTAATTGCTTCTGTTTTCCAGCCCCTGGAGCCTGAACTCCTTGAAGGAGGGATTCAACTTGAGCTGGGCCCTGCCCCTCTTTTCTTGGGAAAGATACACCCTTTAGGGAATTAACCCCTTTCACCTGACTAGTTACTTTGTCACTCAGACAAGCTTAATTGTGCCCTTGCCTGGGGCAGTGCTGGAGTCTGACAGTGCTTCCAGTTCTATCTAATGAGCTGTTAAGTAAAAGAAAATACAAAAAGTCTTTTCAGAGCCGGACCCCTACCCCCTGGGTTTGCCAATCAAGAGCTTGAGTTGATACATCACTCTGCTCATCTCCAGGCCCTATGTGCCCCCTTTACTTGAGGTCCAGCCCTTTTCTGTTATTTTGTGTTGTCCAGCTCAAAAAGCCTGTGTTTTGTTTTGGTCTGGTTTTGTCAGCCCTGTCCCTTCTCTGCTAGGGTAAAAACTCCTAGTACCTTTAGTGCTTATTCCAGGTTTATCTGTGCTGGGGGCCTATTTTCAGCAATCAGGATTTGTTAATTAATTCTGCAACTGGGGCTTGGTTGAGCTAAGCCCTTCCTGCTAGTAAAGTGAGCTTCCGTTCCCTTTGGGGAACCAGCCTGCTATGTCCCAGGGGGAGGGGCGCCCGCACTGGCTCGGGGGACTTACAGTTCTGTGTGGGGTCTCAGCCATTCCATCTTCTCCTGGCTGGTGTATTCTGTGTGTCTGGTCACTGTGGTGGCGCCAGCAGTTGTTCTGTACTGTTCCTGGGTATTCACCAGCCCCTCTGGAGGAAGAACTAAATTTCTCACCTCACTGTGCCGTCATCTTGCTCTGCCTCGCTAGTATCTGGTTCCGTAATTTATTTTAAGGAAGATGAGTGACATTAAAATTAAAGTGATCAGATTTGAATATTCAAGTTATGAATTTCATTAGGAGAATGTCTCTTTTTAGATAACAATAACCACTAATGTTGAGTATCTTTGCCAAGTTTGAGTGTGTCCCTGGGGGAGGATTAAACTGTTTGAAATGTTGAATTGCTGCCGGCTGTAGAGCGAATGCTTCACGGGCCTGAGATGACAGCGCCCCTCCCCATCCTCACCACCCCCCCACCCCCCCACCCCCCACGCCAGGGGCCCGGCCGGAGCCTCTCTGTTACTAAGTGCAAGGACGAAATCCTACCCTGGAGCTTCCACAAAAAGTTTACTTAGCCCTTTCCAAGGCCAGCAGTGGTCTGCTCAGAACTTCGGAGACTGACTAACACCAGGACCCGGGTTCACGCCGCGTGAACCTGTGCGCATGCGCACCTCCGACTCCCCTGGGTCCGCTTTCTCGCGTCCTTCCTTCCACCACCGACCTGCTCCCTGGGCAAAGAGGTGGTGGGACTGGCTCTGTTTGGTGTGGGTCTCACTCATTTTATTCGGAGGACATGGAGGCGACCAGAAGTTTTGCCTAATCCCCTGATACAAGGAACCTGCAAACTCCAAGACTCCTGCTTCTCTCTGCTGGTCCAAGTCAACCCGACGTCAGGTCACTGCAGAAGTAGCCAGGGACCCTGAGGAGTCTTTGCTCGCAATGGCGTCTTCCTGGGGCTAGAGCCACAGCCTGGGGCCCTCAGAGCAGCCCGCGGGAGAAGCTGCTGCAGTTAGGACCCTGCGACCACGCTGCAGCCCAGGCCAGCTCCGCCCGAGGCAAGGTTCATTCTGTCTTTTTCTTTTTTTAAAAAAACTCTATTGTTCTTCTAATTCCTTGGAGTTATAGACAGATAACCACACTGCAGACTCGCTCTCCATAAACAGATGTTAGTGATGGAATCAAATTAAACTTACCCAACAATTAATAAGACTTGCAAAATATGAAGCATATATATAGTCATTACTTTGCTCCACGGTGATTAATCACACTGGTCATAAATCAGCCCGTCTGCTGCCCTCCCAAGTCCTACTTTTCCCCAATCACAGGCTCCAAGTACCTGCTTGTCGGCTTCCTGGATATTAGATGGTGTGATGGTTATTTTTACGTGTCAACTTGGCTAGGCTATAGCACCCAGTTACTTAAACAAACACTAATCTAGGTGTTGCTGTGAAGGTCCTTTGTAGAGGTCGTTAATGTCCATAATCAGTTGATTATAGTCAGTAACGGAGACAACACTTGATAATATGGGTGGGCACCATCCAATTAAGGCCTTAAGAGTAAAAAGTGAGGTTTTCCCAGAGAAGAAGAAACTCTGTCTCAAGACTGCAGCGTCAAATCAGGTATGAGCCTCCAGCTTCCCGGATGCCCTCCACATTTGGATTTGCCAGCCTCCACAGTCAGGTGAGCCAGTTTCTTAAAATAAATCTAAACAAATGTTTATTTTACAAACAAATATATTGTTCTTCTGGAGAATGCTGGTGGATACAGATGGATTTACTGGGCTTTGTTTGGCTGTGTAGTATCCAGTTTCCCTTTCCCGCTGGAGTGGAATTTCCCATTGTGCAGGGGTTTGGGTGGTACACCACCTTCGAGACCAAAATGGCCAAGTCGTCCCTCTTTCTACTCCCAGGCATCCAGGTTAGAGGCTTGAATCCCAGCATGAGCCAATAGGACACATCTGTCTAGATTTCAGTCTTGATGAGCAACACAAAACCCAGAGATGCTAGGATCCTTCCTCAATGAAGAGTTTCCTTACAGCTGTTCCTGCTAGAAGGCATGCATTGTGCTTCCTACTTCTCTCCTGTGTTTCCTCCAAACTCACACCTTACTCTCCTTCCAGTGAATTCCCTCTCTGGGCTGTGACAACCAGACGTGGTCTCTGCTTCTTGCTCCTGAAAGCATCCCCCCGGGTTGTGGCAGGCACAATTGGGGGTCTGCTCCCCTCTTTCCTGCTAACCAAACCCCGAGTTTTCATTTGTTCTGTCTGGCTCAAGTGGGTGGGTCATGACTGGTCAGTTGCATCCCCTTGTCCAGTGATTGGTCTAAAGACTAGGCCTGTGGCCCATTTCTGGCCAAGGAGCCCAGAGCGGGGGTGGCTAGAGCTTCTGGGAAAGATTTTCCTTATTGATTGTGCCCCTTCCCCTTTTCCTCCCGTTTAGGAAGCTGACATATGGGAAAGGTCGCTCGGAGTCACCGTTGCCATCCCGCTACCCTAAAGAAGGCAGACAGAGAAGGTGGAGGAGCCTGTGATCTCTCAGAGCCACCATGCAGCCCTGGGGCACCATGCTCAGGCCTGTGGGTTTTCTGTGATGAATAAGCCCCTGTCATTTAGTTTTCTTATGTCAAATGTTTTGTTACTGAGAACGGAAAACATCCTGAAATTTATTGTTTTCCAAAATAATTAACCATATGTTGTTGGAGCTGGAAGACACCTGGAGGTCATCTTTCTTTGAATCACATTGCCATGGAAGAATTGGGGAAAATGCAGAGGCAGAGCCAGAAGGAGCAGCTGAGGCCAAGCAGGCAGGTCAGGGGCAGTGGTCGGGAACCACAGTGAGAGAGCCTGGATCCTGGCCTCCGAGGGCTGTGGGTAATGGGGCAGATACGAAGGGGCAGAGTGGGGCTCTGCTGAGCTCAGGCAACACCATGCCCAGAGACATCTGAGAAACCAGGGCAGAGCTCAGGAAGGGCAAGACGTCTCCCAGCTCTTTGAATCCGGGCTGCTAGGTGTATGTACTTGTGAGTGCACACAAACACCCATCTGTCCACACACATGCCTATACACAGGTGCACACATCTACCCACTCACATATGTAAATGCACGTTCATGTACACACAACACATGTATACACACATACACACATGAACACATGCAACACACAGGGGAATGCAATCAGCAGCCAGAAGCAGATTGAATCTGGTTTTTGTAACCATACACACACACACGTGCGCACGCACACACACACACACACACACACACAAGCCTTTGACCTGGGTGTCACCTCCCAGCCTCTCTGAGTCTCTGGGATGTACCTGTTTCCCCACTGGCCTGGTAGCAAGAACCTCTAACTTTCACAGATGAATGGTTTCTTTTGTGATTTCTGATTGATCTGTCATTCCCCTTACTTCCCCTCTCCCTTCACAGTTTTTCTTGCATCTGTTCTTGAGCCTAAGAAGGTTTGAGGAGAGGCAAGAAATTTACTTTTGTGCTCTGCAGAGTTGCTAAAGAACCAGCCAAACAAGCTGGAATCCTGTTCTCAGGCGGCAGGCAGCCGGTGGATATGCAGCTGTGCTGAGATCTCTTTAGGGGCTTTCGAAAGCTGGCTCCCCACACCCAGATCACACTTCCTATACCTAGGAAGTCAGTGCCTGAAATTCCACCATTAGAGATCCATGTAAATATTCCTGGGAGACATAACTCTGCATAGGCTCCTTAAGGTAAGTGAGATTTAATCTTTTCAAGAGAGCAGACATGGAGAGGAATTAGGGTGCAGAATGGATCAGGTGTGCTGGTGCATTGAGGGTGGCACGGAGAAACTCTCCTTTTGACCCAGGATTGACACTGCAAGTCTGTCCTGTTGACAGAGCCCACCCTGGGGAGCATGAGGTTGGAGGGCACAGTAAGTGGGAAGAGGGACAGGGCTGGTATTCAGACATGCTCGAGTCATCTTGCAGAGGCTCTGAGCCATCGAGGGAGTGATGTATAGTTACTTTGAAAGTGGCTGCTAGGAACTAGAGGTTCTTTTTTATATGCATAGTTTTTCTTATTAGAGCAGTTACATTTTTACAGAAAAAATCATGCAAAAAATAAAGAGTTCCCATATGCTGCTCCCCTCCCTATCATTAACACTTTGCATTAGTGTGGTACCTTTGTTACAATTGATGAAAGAACATTGTTATAATTGTACTGTTAACTCTAGTATGTAGTTTACATTAGGGGTCACTGTGCTGTACAGTCTTATGTTTTTTAAAAGTCAATTCTTGTAACTTATGTACAACCTAAAATTCCCCCTTTTAACCACATTCAAATATATAATGCAGTGCTGTGACTGCGTTCACAATATTCTGCTGTCGCCACCACCCACTACCAAAAGTTTCCCATCACAGTGAACAGAAACCCTGCACCAATTAAGCCTTAACTCCTCACTCCCTGTTCCCATCTTGGCCGCTGGTAACCATATTCTAGGTTCTGACTCCATGAGTTTACTCATCTAATTATTCCATATCAGTGAGCTCATACAATAGTTGTCCTTTTGTGTCTAGCTTATTTCACTCAACATGAAGTCTTGGATGTTCATCCGTGATGTTGCATTTATCAGAACTTCATTCCTATTTATAGCTGAATAATATTCAATTGTGTGTATATACCATATTTTGTTTATTTATTCATTGGCTGATGGGCACTTGGGTTGCTTCCATCTATTGGCAACTGTGAATACTGCTGTTATGAATATGGTATGCAAATCTGTTTGAGTCCTGCTTTTAATTCTGTTGGATATGTCCCTAGAAGTAGGATTGCCAGGTCATATTGTAATTCTATATTAACTTTCTGAGGAACTGTCTTCCAAAGTGGCTGCACCATTTTACATTCCTTCCAGGAATGAAGGAGAGTATTCCTATCTCTCCACATTCCCTCTAAAGCTTGTTATTTTCTGTTGTTTGTTTTTTCAATAGTAGCCATTCTAGTAGGTATGACATGGGATCTCATTTGACTTGAGTTTCCCAAATGGCTAATGGTGTTGACTATCCTTTCGTGCACTTTTTGGCCATATATGTATCTTCTTTGGAGAAATGTCTGTTCAACTTTTTTATCCATTTTAAAATTGGGTTGTTTGCCTTTTTATTGTTGCAAGGAATGCCATTTCTGATGTATTTCAGTACCATTTCTGAAGAATTCTTTTTCTCTTGAGGAGAGTGACCATAATCCAGAAGTCCAGTGTGGTGACCGTGTAAGGGGGTGGATTGGACAGGGGGGGACTGATGTCTGGAGCCCGGGAGAGACACAATGAAGGCCTGAGCATGGGCCTGGAGGGGCAGTGAAACGGTCACGGGAAAGGAGCAAAATAGAAGCCAGGTGACCAAGTGCCCAAGGACATGTAGAAGGAATGCTGCCTCCTTTTAAGGGAACTAAAAAATGAGGCTAAAGAGCTGGTTTTGTGGGAGGAATTACTGAGTTTAAAGTACTTATAGGTCAGCCAAGTGAAAACATTATTGTGATCACTGTTAACTGACACGTATTGAGAGCTTATTCTCTTCTGGGCAGCATGCTAAACCCTTCACATGCATCATCTCATTTAATCCACACAACATCCCAATGGGTAGGTATTATTATTATCCCTGTTTTAGCAACAACAACAACAACAACTAATGGAGGCGCTGAGAGGTTAAGTACTAGCCCAAGTTTCTACAGCTACTAAGTGGCAGAAGTAGAATTGGAACCTAGGACCTAACTCCAGAGCTCCTACTACTACTCAACTCTGGCACTTGGGCAAGAGGTCAGAAGCCTGATCCATTTCCACAGAGATGACAGGGGAGGCTTTAGGAATGGCTGTGCCCACAAGGAAATTTGTAGAGAGAGGAAGGTTAAAGGAGGTCTAATCTTTACTGAGTGCCTTTGACCAACTCATTGAACTGTCACCATGATTAACTCAGAAGTCTGAGTATAATTTCCTGGTTCTGCAGGATTTGAATGGGATGGGAACTGGTGTTAAGGACCCACTAACAGCTCAAACTGAGTGTGAAGGAGGGCCCTTCCTCCTCCTGCCTTCTAAATCAAGTTCCAGACTTTCCATTCAAGACTTCTTTTCTTGTGGCAAGTTTGGGACAGAACTCTAAAACAAAATCTGGACAGCAGATGCAGAGGCGAGGCACTTTGGCAGGGGCATGATTCTTTTCAGTTATTCCTTGAGAGCTTCAGAGAGAGCCTGGAGTGGGGAGACATTGAAGGGCCAAGAGAGGGGAGGATGGCAGGGAGACAGGGAGAGATTCTAGGAGACGGAGAAACAAGGAAGGACAGGGGTGGGGCCTGGGGAGCTGAGGCCATGGAGGCATTTGCTGCACTTCTTGACTCCCTTTTCATCCCCTAAAAGAAACTAACTCCAGAAAACTCTTAAACTGAAACCAAATTGATCCCCCCTTCCCCTGCCCCCCCCCCCCCCCCCCCCCCCCAGCTGGGCCTGTCTCTGTCAGTAGCTCCCTTTCTCTGGGTATCACAGACACTAACTTCCATGCCTCTCCCTCCTCATCTCACTTCTCTTCATGGGCCAAGTCCTGCCCAATTCACCTCAGAGACTTCTTTCTATCAGGCCTTCCATGTGACCTCCCCCTCCCCAGGAGAAAGAGGGTAAGCCTTGGAGGAACCTGGAGGAAAGCTCCCTCCCTCCTTTAGGGTTGTGTGGGGAGAGATGGAGATGGGTGGGACGTAATCCAGCTCCAGTCCTTACTCTACCCTGGGTTTCTAGCAAGTGTTTGTTGAATGAATGGATGAACTAGTGAATGACATGTTACAAAAGCTGCTAAGAGCAGAATATGCTGGATGGAGGAGCCTCCTGTCTCCCTGGCTAGTACCCCAGTGAGTCACAAAGCTCTCCACACCTTCATAGCTTAGCTATGAAAATCATCAGCAAGCCATTAGCTCTGACTCAAGCCCAGCTGGCACGGAGCAGGCTTTCGACACCCTGGTTGCAGAGTTCACATACCGGGCACCTATCCCTTGGGCCAGCAGCCTCGCCTTCTATACCCCACTCTCCCAGCTTGATCTAGTCTCAGGCCTTTTGCCCTTGTCCCAGCAGGGCAAAGGGGGTAGGGTGGAAACTCCCCGCAGGCCAGGGCTTTGGCTCATCCACCTATGTCTCCCCAGGGATGGGCTTGCTGTAGGCAGTTGGGAAATGTCAAAAGAAGGAAAATTGAGTTATTAACTGCTTCTTTGGTGACAAAACCCTAAACACACAGGTTGTCATTCAGGCTGCAAACTCTGGGTGGCGGGTCTTCTTCTGTCTGTTTTTACAGTTGAGGAAACTAATGCAAAGAGATTAAGAGACTTCCCAAAGGCCACATAGCTATTGATTATGGAGACCCAGAGTTCAAGTAGGTTTTTTTTACTGTAAAGGCCATGTTCTTTCTACCAACCATAAAAACCCAAACGGATCTGGCGCATGGAAGAAGGAATCAGTGTTTTTCAGCTCTGCCCCCTGCCCCATCCCACTGAAGTGGGGAAGAGGCAGAGGGCAGCACTGCATGGGGGAGGGCAGCCCCTTGGTCAATGCCTGGAGTGGGAGTGGGGCTCAATACTGAGACTCAACTCAGTCTGGGTCTCTGTAGCCTCTGAACCTCCCAAGGCAAGGAATCTCCTTCTGAGGCCTAGAGGGCCAGGGTGGGGTTTGGTCCCTAAGCGTGGGCCTCCTCCAAACAGCCAGAGGCCAGGACACAACCTATGGTCTGGCGGGACCAAGTGTCCCAGAGGTGTGAAGTGAGGCAGAGACAAGAGCCCAGCAAGGAGAGCCCATCCTGTAGTTGACTCCTAAGTAGGGTGAGCTGGTTAAGATGGGATACTTGGCAGGGAATTCAGTAAAGACTAAACCTGTGGAGGGCAGGAACCGAGGCTGATTTACATCTGCCACCTGCCCATTCAGTAGCACAGAAATGTGCTCAACTATCTGAGAGGCAGCTTCATGAGGTGGAAAGGGTCCCAATTAGAGTCAACAGACTCCAAATGAGTTTTGTGCTTTCATGAGCTCTGTAACCTTGAGCAAGTCACTTGACCTTTCTGAGAGCTCCTTCTTCATTTATAAGGGATTGATCATTATAATTCTCACAAGATGTCAAGAGCATTGAATGAGATGGTGCATGTAAGTGAAGCATGACCCAACCAAGGGTATGGAAGAAATGGAGAGATGACCTTTAATTAAGATTCATTAAAGTGAACTATTCTTATTGCCAGCTAACTATTGAGTTTGCTGCTTCTTGTTGATTGGCTAATATTTCCCCAAATCTCCCCATTTTTCTCTTTCCCTCATACTTTGATGCCTTCTGGAAGTGGGGCAGACATGTTCCAAGAGGCTTCCTCCAGGGAGTGTGGGAAGGAGGACTAGCTGGCAAAGATGGAGCTTTCTCCTGGACTAATAGATAGAATAATTGGTTATCTTTTACATAGTTTGCAGGACTGTTATCATTTGTGAAAACAGGCAAATATTTAGCACTAGAGCTATTCCCATATTAAGCTGGAGCTGAGAAGAAAGCGCTATGAGTTTGCAACATGTCCAGAGCACCTGCCATCTGCCAAGCATGGGTTTCAGCAGCCTTGAGACCTGTTGTGATGACTGTGACCCACCAAAAACATGAATTGAGTTCCTACTAACTTAAAGGCATTGTTCTAGAAGCTTTGCAATATGTTCTCCACCTGGGGTCATTATGCCTTTGAGTAAATGAGAAAGCTGAGGCATAGAGAGGTTCAGAGGCAAAAGCTCAAAAGGAAGGATGCATGATTCTGGCCTGCCCGGCCCTATTGCGTCATTCTTTCCATTAGGCCACTTTGAGAAGCCAGGGGGGTGGGGGGAAGCATAGTTCTCAGAGCTGGGCAAATCTGGTCCTGGCCTAGGAACCCAGCACCTATGCCCACTCCCCCTCCTGGCTCCCTTCCCCAAGAAAAGACCAACCCAGCGTGCAGGCGGATGGGCACCAGTCGCTTTGGGGGACAGTGTCAGTGAAGAGTGCCTGGGACTGAGAGGGGCCCACGGCAGACCTATCCGCGGTCACACGATGGCGCTGCGATTCAGGAGACATGTGGGTGCTGCCGGAAACCTTCTCGGATCGAGGGACCGCGACCCCTCGTAGGACGGGGTCCCCGAGGACCCAAGGACGCTGTCCCACGCCCCACGCCGTGCCCCGCCTTCTCGCTCTCCTCCGACACCCGGTGGCCCTGCAGACCGGGACGCCGCACCGGGAGCGCAGGCCCTGCGGCCGTGGGCTGGACCGCCCCAGCTACTGCTGACTGCGCCCGAGGAGCCCTCCTCTTCCCGGCTCCTCCCTCCCCTTCCGCCTTCCCCTCAGCCCCTTCCCCACCCAGCGGGCCATTCCCAGCCCTCTCCCGTGTTACGATTCAGCTCGCTGACAATTTAAAGGCTTTAAATATTGCAAAACTGGAACTCAGAAATGAACTCTTTGCTCTAAGGCATGCTTGTGCTTTTAAGTCCTCGCAGTGCCCTCTTTGTATCAAAAATAAGTTACACGTTATGCTAAAAATAAGTTACACATTATGCTAAAAATAAGTTACACATTATGCTGAGTGGAATAAGCCAGACCGGAAAGGACGCGTACTGTTTGAGTCCGTTTACATGAAATGCCTGTAGTAGGCAAACTCAGAGAAAGTAGATCACAGGATACCCGGTACTGGGGGGTTCCGGGAATGGATACAGAGTTTCTGTTTTGGGTGATGAAAAAGTTTTGGCAATGGACAGTGGGAATGGTGGCACAGCATTGCAAATGCAATGAATGCCACTGCATTGTACACTTAAAATAGTATAGATACGTTACCGCAGCTTAAAAACGAAATTTAAAAAATGTTACAAATAGGAGGCAGAGTCCCATTCCTATTGTCACCTCTTTCTCCCCTCAGTTAAAAAGAGAGGTATGTGCATATGTGTGTTTGTTGGAGAGGCAAAATTTCTAGTTCAAATCCTAAATCTGCCACTTCAAAGCTGTGTGACACTTAGCAAGTTCTTTAACTTCCTTGGGTCTCACATTTCTCAGCTATAAAATGGGAATAATAATAGCACCCACCTTTTGGGGTTGTTGGAAAATTAAATACATATAAACCGTTTAGAATAATGCTTTGGCACACAGTAAGTGGTAAATAAATGTTACCATATATATTATTTCTTTTCCACCATGGAATAACCTAACATTTAGGGTTTGGCACTTGTGCTGGTTTGAAAGGATGTATGTCCCCTAGAAAAGCCATGTTTTAATCTAAATCCCATTTCATAAAGGCAGAATAATCCGTATTCAATACTGATTAGTTTGAAACTAATCAGATCATCTCCCTGGAGATGTGATTTAATCAAGAGTGGTTGTTAAACTGGATTAGGTGATGACATGTCTCCACCCATTTGGGTGGGTCTTGATTGGTTTACTGGAGTCTTATAAAAGAGGAACATTTTGGAGAATGAGAGATTCAGAGAGAGCAGAGAATGCTGCAGCACCACGAAGCAGAGAGTCCATCAGCCAGCACTTTGGAGATGAAGAAGGAAAACACCTCCCGGGGAGCTTCATGAAACAGGAAGGCAGGAGAAGAAGCTAGCAGATGATGCCGTGTTCACCATGTGCCTTTCCACTTGAGAGAGAAACCCTGAACTTTGTCAGCCTTCTTGAACCAAGATATCTTTCCCTGGATGCCTTTGATTGGACATTTCTATAGACTTGTTTTAATTGGGACATTTTCTCAGCCTTAGAACTATAAACTAGGAATTTATTCAATTCCCCTTTGAAAAGCCATTCTGTTTCGGGTATACTGCATGCCAGCAGCTAGCAGACTAGAACAGCCCTCGACACAAGCAGCCTTGTATTCTTGGGTGACTTCTCACAACGTATGTCCAATTGCCCGGGGGCTGTGCCTCACATATATATGTATCTATGCGAAGAAACATCCTGCCCAGGCCATCAGCCCAAGCAGAGTAACTGGTGGGCCAGAGTGGCCACCACAAACCACAGCCTGTAGCCACAATTCTGCCTCCATCTCATCCTCTCTCAGGTGATGGTTTCTTACATTGAACTACTAGTGCAACTGCTGAGTGCCCTCGCTGGTCTCTGCTGTGGGACAGGTGCTGCCCAGCTTTGAGTGGTGAGACCTGTGGCCTTTTAGTCTCCTCTAGGCCAGGGAGCCCCTTCTGCTTCCCTGAAGGGTGGGGGTGGGAGTCTGAGGATGGATGGGGCAGCAGCCAAAGCTTGTTTTATTTTCACTCAGAACTGGATAGACTGTAGTCTGTGTTAAGGCCTCCTTGGGCACCGGGGAAGAACCTGATCACAGAACCTTAGTCTTTGTGTGTGTGTGTTTGTGTGTATGGTATTTAAATTTTTTTTATTATTGTGGTAAAATTCACCATCTTAAGCATTTTGAAGTATATAATTCAGTGGCATTAATTATATTCATAATGTTGCGTAACTATCACCACTGCCCAGTTCCAGAGCATTTTCATCACCCCAACAGAAAATCCCATACCCATTAAACAGTGACATTCCAACCTCCCTCGTCCCCATCCCTTGGAAACCACTAATCAACTCTCTATCTCTATAGATTTTCCTATTGTGGACAGTTCATATAAAAGAAATCATACAATATGTGGCCTTTGTGTCTGGCTTCTTTCACTTAGTATGACATTTTCATTAACTCCCCATTCCCTACCCCCAGCCTGGCCCCTGATCATCTGTATTCCAGTTTCTGACTATGAATTTGCTTATCCTAATTATTTCACATCAGTGGGATCGCACAGTATTTAGTCTTTTGTGCCTGGCTTAGTTCACTCCACAGAACGTCTGCAAGGTCAGAACTTTAGTCTTGACCAGATTAAGACAGTAGAGAATGCCTCCCTCTGCAGCTGCCCAGGCCCACAGGTCAGCGACGCAGTCTGTAGCAGTCTGGGTCTGGAGTTCTTTGGGGTTTAATGTCTCCCCTAACTTTTCCATCTCCAAGAGCCACGTGGCTCCTCGATATCGCTCTCTGGGTCACACTAGCCCGTCCCTGGCAAAAGGCCATGTTCGCAGCTCACATTCACTCCCAGCATGTTCGGCTTTGGGCTGGTACCAGGTGAGACCTCCATCAGATCTTTAAAGAAGTTGTGACCTAACCAACAAGATGCAATCAGAAGGCCCTACAAGAGCTGTTCACAGAGCACCAGGATATCATTAAAAAGCAAACCACAGATGCAAATGACAGCACTGGAGGTGGAGGGCCGTGTGGGTGGAAAGCGCTTCTGGTTCACCTGAGGAGGCTTCCTGCTTGGAGTTGAGGGGTAGGCAGGGATGCTGAAGCTGTCATCAAAGCCGATGTAGTTTGAACCACGGAGGGGAGGGTGTGGTCTTGGCCCATAACCCACTCTTTCCTGGTTCTCATCACCATTTGAGTCATTCCAGAGTTCCACTGCCGGCCACCTGGAACGTTCTAGTGTGTGCTGTCTCTCAGGAAGCTAGCTGAGTTCCTGGAAAACTTCATCCACAGAGAGCAAATCTGCCACCAGCAATTTCTTAGAAATCCCACTTGTCTGCAGCTGGGAATGGAAAGGAGGTGGAGAATTTAGCAATCACTAGATATTTGGGTTTGGGATGCCCTGGCTACTATATGGTTTCCAGCCAGGGCCCCCGATGGCTTCTACTCTCTGGAGAGGATATATTCAAATGAGAAAGGTGAAGGGAGCCAAGAGGAAAGGGCTGGACAAGAGAAGTGTGAGGGCTCTAGGGCATCCCACACTCCTGCTCTGCTGATGTGTGGGGCTAGCATAGCACTCTCTGAAGTCCCTCCAGCCTTCCTGTTTCCCCCTTGGGAGTTTAAGAGGGAAATCTAAACTGTACATCTGTGATTCATTTACTATGAACTCACCAAGCTGGTGTTTGGCAAGAGTCCTTGGACGTCTCGGAAGAGAATTTGGTTTGGTTTCGTTTGTTTTTCTTTTTGTTGTTTCTTTGAAGCAGGAAGTCTGGGTTGTTTTTGTTTGTTTGTTTGTTTTTGCCCAGAATAAAGTGAAAAACTAGATTTGAGGTTAGATCAGAGCATAAACAGAAATTAAGATTATATCCTTACTTTTTTTTTGAATGGGCAGGCACTGGGAACCGAACCTGGGTCTCTGGCATGTCAGGCAAGAATTCTGCCTGCTGAGCCACAGTGGCCCATCCTTATCTTTAACTGAGCAGTACAAACAAGTAATCCTTAACATCCAATCCTGTGAGTTAGGCCCTATGGACATCCCCATTTTACAGACAGAAAACTAAGCCCTGAGATCATAAGTAACTCGCCCGAGCCCACTTAGCTAGTAAGTGGCCACCTATGCATCACGCACCACGCCTAAGGGACTGCAGTCCTTTGAGAGGCACATGAAAACGTTTTCTCTTCTTTTAAAATCAGAAAAAAATGAACTTTGAGGCTGAAAGAAGATGTTTTGACCTACCATATTAATCTGCTTGACTTCATGCTGACACCTTCATAAATGAAACATTTTAAGTTTGTAAAATTCACAATGCAGCCATACTTATAGATGCGTGTGATAGGGGTCAATTCAGCAATGTAAAGCATGGGGATATCTTCTAGAAGCAAGACACTGTGTTAGGTACCGGGGAGCAGCTTTAGCAGTTATTGAGCTCCCACTGCCCTGGTGTGGGCCTCCCAGTGTGTACAAAATGACTCACACTCATTATTCCCTGCACTGAGGGAGCACTCCTACGTCCGTGCATTTGTCAGATGGTGGTTGATAAAGTGATGCAGGATTTGGATCGGGTAGACCATAAGGGCTTCATGAAAAGGCTGGGACTTGAGGAGGTCCTTGAGGTTAGGATGGAGAGAAAAGGTTCGACTTGAAAAGAGGCAGATGGAAAAGTCCAGGCATGATGAGGAATGCCAAGTTTACTGGGCTGAAGGGAGATGGGGGTGAGTGACATAGAGACCATATTCTGATGACAGCCCCCCAGTTAAAACTCAGTTTCAAAACTACTTTTAAGTTTTATTCTTTCCTATTTCATATCAAGAACCCCCATTGAACTATGCCTTCTGTTTCCATTGCATTGGTAGAAGGGCATTGTATCACAGAAGGGTAAACAGGACTGCTGCTTTTGTTCATTGTTCTTTCCTGTTAGATATTAGCTAATGTTCATTCTTCAGTAGTTAATTTCCACCAATAATTAGCAAATTGTCCGAAAGGTCAAAAGAAACCATCTCACTTCCTTATTTTTGCGTCAGAATTATAGATCCAGCACAGTAATGTGGTTTCCATGGAGTGGACTGGTGGTTTACAGACAGACCTTGGGAAGACAAGGGGAAGTCAAGGGTCCTTCTCCCTGCTTTAACCAGAGCAAACTGTTTATATATATATATATATATATATATATATATATATATATACACATACAGGGATTCTATGATATATTTTGTTTAATAAAAAAGGGGGCCTTCTGGAAAAAATGTACTTGAAAACCACATCTGTAAAAAATATCAAGAAAGGTAGATTACAACTCTAGGAACTCATTTATTTATTCTCTGACTATCCCAGGAAAGACCTAAGGTAGTTTACAGAAACACACATGATGCAGCAAGATGTTCCTTTCTTTTCTTTTAAGAAAGAAGGAAATGGAAAGAAGAAAAAAGAGAAGTAAGAAAAGGCAGGAGTCTCCAGCATAAGGTTAAGGAGCCAAGGCACCGGCTGGGGGAAAATGGGCCGGTGGGTGTGGCCCCAAGAAGGTCATGTAGACACATCCGTCTTCCACCTGCAGAATGAGAGGGTGACATCCTGGGCAGGGGCCTGACCTCCCTGTGAATGCTCCTAGAAAATTAGTGAGGATCCTTTGACATTGGGCAGGCACATCCCATCCACCATCCTTTCCTTCCCTAAGAACTCATAGTCCAGGCCAAGGGGAGGGCTCTGCCTGTCCCACTTCATCATCCTCCGTCCTCTGACCACACCCCTCCCCCTCACACTGCCCTACACACTCCAACTGCCCTCATCAAAAATTACCCAGGAAGAACGACCAAATCCAGAATTTCACACCGAAGGACTCCTACTGAGTACAGACAGCTAACATTTACATCATGTTTTCTGTGTGCCACACCCCTTCCTGTAATACCTCCTTTGATTCTCACAACCCTGTGAGGTGGGTAATATTTTCTCCATGCCACAGAGCAGGAAACTGAGGCTCAGAGTGGTTAAATAATGTGCCCAAGGGCATACAACTGATAAGGGACAGAGCCGGGATTTGAACCCAGGCAGCTTGGCTCACTGCCCCTAACCAGTCTGCCATGAGGCCTTTTCACCTGGGAGAGAAGTGAGCTATGTTGGTGCCGAGTAGAAGTCCCAGGCTCTACTCTTGGGTGGGCCACTCAACCTCACTGTGGTCCATCCTGCTGGGCAGTCACAGCCATTTCATTCTTGTCGTAGATCTCTAAGAAAACCCAAGGTTTGAGGCAGTAAGGGAGCGCGCCACAGGCCTTCTTCACCATGGAAAAGGCAGCTGGAAATCTCAGCATGTGAGTCATCACTGTTGGTCCACAGTTTCATCTTATGAATAATCATTACAACAGCACTGCTCTAGGTATTTTACATTCATTATCTTATTTAATCCTTGAAGCAACTAAGCAAGACAGGCATTCTTAGCCTCACTACATAGACAGGGAAACTGAGGCCTAGAGAGTTTAGTAACTCCCCAGGGGGCACAGTCACCTAACTTGCCTGCCACTTTCTCCCAGACACTAGCTCTCCATGCATGACCACCCTGTGTGCCTGGGACTCCTAAGCCCATCTCACAGGAATTCCTTCATGATGGTCCTCAGGATCTTTCTTTGCTCAAGCTCCTGCCTCAGAAGGTCAGTTCCTCAAAGCCACGTCTATGTTTGCTAACTCTTTATGTCTTCTCTCCTCCAACTCCAAGGACCCCATGTGCAGTTCTTCATAAGGGGTTGTTACACCCAAGGGCCCATTCCTACTTCATAGCCATGGCTGCATTAGCTGCTGGCATCTCTGGGAGAAATGCAGAAATAAGGAAAGAGGTAAAAACATAGTTCCCTGATCCTTCATCATTCCTCAGACCTCTTCATTTGCATGCTATGCATAAAACATATATCTGCCTAAACGCCCCAGAAAAATGCCTACCCATGAGTGTCAGGGACCCAGCCATGTAAATCAGCATGCAAATGATGAGGCAGCTGCAGGGATTGTTGCCAGGGCCCCATCCTTAAGCACCCAGAGAGAACCCAAAGATTGCAGGAAAACCCCACTCCTCCAACCTCATCCCTGCCTTCATGACTCACACCGAAACCACGCAGTCCCAGCAACTTCCAAAAGCAGTCTGTGAATTTCCCTGCCAGCCCTCCAGTCCCCAGTCATGGGCTCAGACCCAGAGAGGTGATGATAAATGGGCTGTCGCCTTCAGCTTTGCTCAGAGCAACGCACTCACCCACCTTGGTCTCTGGGTGGACAGGGGCTGAGCAGGACACTGGGACTGGACCTGGGAAAAGCCATTTAGATAGTACTGACTTTATGACAACCTAGTGGTTGAACTGAAGTTTGACTTTTGTATAACCCATGAGGGCACTCATTTCTAAGCAACTTAATTATTTGTTCATTTAGTCAAGGCACTTATGAGGACCCATTGAATGGGAGCTAGAAACAAAACTAAACTAAACTAAAAATGGCCCATGCTGTCAAGAGAAAAATGAATATCTTGTAGACACCGCTTTAACCTATGGAAGACAACTGAGCACTTGCAGCCTGTGCCGTGGCCTTCATGTTTAGCAGAAAAACAGGCCAGTGAGTTTCAAATCACGCTCATCTCTTCACTGAAGCAGATGCACAGAATCCTCTTGTAACCTCTGGCCAGTCTACTACATCATGGTGAATATCCTTGAAAACAAAAAAAGCCACTGTGCTTTACAATATTTAAACAAATACCTTTTTTCTTCTTTTTTTTTTATTAATTAAAAAAATTTAAAAAATTAACTAACACAACAAATACCTTTTTCAAAAATGTGAACGGAATTCCCTGAATTCATGAGATGACCCAAAAGAATGACTGTTTAAAACAAACAAGCAAACAAAAAACCACTTTGGCTCTGGGATGGTTTAAGTCCTTGCCACTCAAACTGTGGTCCAGGAATCAGCAGCCCTGGCCTCACCTGCAAGCTTGTAAGAACCACAGACCCATGGCCCCCGACCCAGATATCCTGGGGCATGAGCTGCAGTTTAACGAGCCCCCCAGGTGCTTCCAAACTGCCTTAAAATCTGAGAAGCCTCCTGAGGGTTTTCGGGGCCAGTGCGCTTCCTTAATTTAGAGCCATGCCCTGCTCTTCACGGGGCTCCCGGGGGCTGGTTCTCTGTGACCCTGAGGCCATGCTCTGGGGAGAGGCAGACCTGGGCCTTGTTCCGGATGGAGGGAAACAGGGAGGGAACAAGCAGAGGCCTGCAGGATCGGGTCGGGTCGTACGGTGGTGTGCCCTGACCCCAGCGGCTGGCTTATAGGACGTGGAGGAGCAACTGGGGAGGAAGCAGCGCAGAAAGCAGGCTTTCCCAGATGGCAGGTTGGGGAGAGATGTCGTAAGAGGAAGCCTCGGTCTCATCCCAATGCTGCGGTAGGAAGGGGAGCGTGAAGCCCCTTCAAGGTTAGCACAGTGACAGAGAATAGAGGGCAGCCTAGCTCCACAGGGTCTCTATTTCAGCCCAGCCTCTGAGCTGGGTGGGCTGGGGGCTGAGGAAGGGTTAAAGGCCAGCACTAGGCTGAGAGCTGGCCCCAGGCCCGGGGTCCTGCCCTGTCTGCGCATGTGAGAGAGTGTCCTGTGCTTCATGGGCAGGGAGGCGGGAGCTGAGCTTCTGAGTCTCCAGCCGGCAGACCAGAGCAGGACGCGGGGACATGGGGACTGGCACTGACATAAGACAACCCCCACACCAACTGCTGCATGGGAGACGTGTGCAGAGTTCCCTGAACAAACGCCTAGGGGAGGCACGCCAGCAGCAATCCTGCCCCCCTCACGCCCCTACAACTGCATTCCAGTATTTCTCCAGCTCTCCTTGCAGGGGCACGTACTGGGAACGTACCGAGCCGGTGGAATTTCCTGTTGGATTTCTCTTTTTTGACTGTAGGGGAAGGAGGAAGGCCTCACAAATCCCTTCACAATCTCCTCTCTCTCCATCCTTGCATATCCTCCATGTTATATGGAAAGGTTTCAATAGTCAGGTAACTAGCATTAAGCTATCCATTTTAGGGTAAATTTTGCACAGTCTAGTACTTCTCTTGGGCCGGCGTGTGTGTTGTAACTTGGTAGCTAAGTCAAAATTTCAGTGTTACAACTTATGACATATATCATTGAAAAAAAAAAACATGAGAAAACCCTAAAGTCTACCAATACCAATTCAATAAATTATAGAACATTCACACCATGGAATACTATGCAGTAGTTAAAAAACATGAGGCTTATCTCAATGAGATTATATCCAAGATATAGTATGTGAAAAAAAGCAAATATTTAGTATTGTTCTGTTTCCAAAAGAGAAGAAAAGATGGTCATACATGTGTCTTGATGTATGTAGAATATTTCTAGAAGCACACACCAGAAACTGGAGTGTCCCCTGCTTCCAAGTAAGGGCCCTTGACGGTCAGAGTTGAGAGAGGGGCTTTGCTTTTACTGTGGACTGTTTGGTACTCTGAATTGTTTTGCTGTATCTGTGTTTTCAATTCCCAAAGGAATGTTATACAGTCATTAAGGATGATGATTATGAAAATTAATGTAATAACCTGGGAAATTTTATCATATAATATTAAGTGAGAGAAAGAACAAGATCCAAAATCATTATGTGATTCTGGTTTCAGCTATGTAAAGATAAACAGATAAAACTTGAAGGAAATAAACAGAATGATATCTGTAGTTGTGGTAGTTAGATTCAGTTGTCAGCTTGGCCAGGTGAAGGCACCTAGTTCTGTTGCTGTGGACATGAGCTGATGGTACGTGAACCTCATCTGTTGCTGATTACATCTGCAGTCGGCTAGGAGGCGTGCCTGCTGCAGTGAATGATGTTTGACTCAATTGGCTGGTGCTTAAATGAGAGAGCACAACGTAGCACAGCCCAAGCAGCTCAGCATACCTCATCTCAGCACTCGCAGCTCAGCCCAGGCCTTTGGAGATGCAGAAAGGAATCACCCGGGGGAAAGTTGTTGGAACCCAGAGGCCTGGAGAGAAGACCAGCAGAGATCTCCCTGTGCCTTCCCACGTAAGAAAGAACCTCAGTTGAAAATTAGCTGCCTTTCCTCTGAAGAACTAACAAAATAAATCCCCTTTTATTAAAAGCCAATCTGTCTCTGGTGTGTTGCATTCCGGCAGCTAGCAAACTAGAACAGTAGTTTTGTTACAGTGTTGGGATCTTCTGTACTTAAAAAAATCAAATTTATTGAGGTATAGTTTATATACAGTAAATGCATCCATTTTAAGTGCAAATTTGGATGAATTTTGGCAAATATACACCCATATAACCATCACCACAATCAAGATGTAGAACACTTCCATCACCCCAGAAATTCATCCTAGACCCTATCCTATTCAATCCTGGGCCAGATAGTCAATGATGTGTTTTCTGTCACTATAAATTAGATAAGACATTTTTAGAGGTTCACGTAAGTGAATTCAATACAGCATGTATCCTTTTTGGGTTCTGGCTTCTTTTTCTCAGCACACTGTATCCATCCTCACCTTCTTTCTTTGTAACAGAATCCTGGGCAATGTACCCAGCTAAAAAATTGTACTTCCCAGTCTTCCCTGCAACTAGATGAGGCTCTATAACTAGGGGCTGGCAAATGAAACATAAGTAGAAGTGTTATGTGAGACTTCTGGAAATGTTCTATAAAAGTGAGAGACAGGCATCCTTTTTCTTTTCTTTTTCATTTCTTTGGAAGGTGGGCCCAGTGGATGGAGCTCCAGCAGCCATACTGGAACATGAGGGTAAGCGGAAAAAGAAAATGAGCCTGGGTCTCTGCGGACACAGCAGAGCTGCTATACTAGCATGACTCTACCTCTCAGGCTGCTTTTACATGGAAAAAAAGTGTTTAAGCACACATATTTTGGGTTTTTCTGTTATCTGCAGCTGAAATGAGTTCTAATTGAATTCTAATTGTTCCATAGGCCTTCTAGCATTATTCAATATTTTGGAATTATGCATTTTAGTTAAAACACAAACTTTAATGTAAAAAATAAAACTGTGTACCAAAATCTGACAAAAGCAGTTCAAGAAAAAATTACAGACCAATATCCCCCACAAGCAAAGCTTCAGAAACTCTTGACAAAAGATTGGCAAATTGAATCCAGCAATATATAAATAGAATAATACACCATACCAAATGCAGTTTATCTCAGGAATGTAATCTTGTCTCAGCATTTAAATATCAACCAGTATAGTTTCCCCCATAGCAGAATAAAGGATAAAAATCAAATAATCATTTCAATAGATACAGGAAAATCACTTGACAAAATTCCATATGCCTTGATGATAAAAACCCTCAACAAGCTAAGAAAAGGAGGGAACTTCTTCAATTTGATAAAGAGCAATTCTGAAAAAGAAAAAAAAATACAGCTAACAACATACTTAACGGCGAAAGACTGAATGCTTTCCCCTAAGACTGGGATCAAGGAAAGGAAGACTGCTCTTAACACGTGTTAAATATTTTGCCGGAACCCCTAGCCAATGTACACGGCAAGAAAAAGAAATGAATGGTGTAAGGTCAGAAAGAAGAGGTAAAGCTTTCTCTGCACAGCAGACAACGTGATTATTTACATAGAAAGGGAGAGTAGGTTTGCTGTGGCAGTGAGGGGAGGGAGGCGGGGTGGGTGGGGAATTATGTCTGTCTGTCCCACAGAGAGCTCAGGAATTCTGTCCCCCTGAGTGTGCCCAGTCAGACAGAGATGACCAGCTTCAGTCTGCCCTTTAGTTTTTGCCTTCATGGGTCAGAGCCTGCTGGTAAGGAAAGTGTTCTCTGGGCATTAATTAGCTGGACAGATGCTGCATTTTAGGGCTCTGAGCAGGTATCAAGTGATCTTCTCCATGGTTTTGCTTTTGTTTTAACCCCTAGCTAAGTGCACTGTGGTCTAGAATTCTGGAACAGCTTCTACTAGTGTATCAACTGGGGCTCCAGGGTTGCACTCGTGTGGATCTGCTGGAGAGGTTTTAATGAGGAGACAATTCACAGGGATGCGGGCAGGATTAAGGGAACCAGTAAGAGATGTTGAGGCACCCAAGGGCTGTCAGCAGTGGGGAGCTGTTACCACTTCTAGGCCTGAAGGAGCAAGGGGAGGGGCCGGTATTCCTGGAACCCAGAGGTAGTTCCAGGAGAAACAGTAGGCACAGAGGGATGCAGTCACCCCAGAACCGAGTCAAGAGGGAATTGAGGGAGACGCTCCCCCATCCTTCCAGCCTCAGTCTCCCCCTGGTGCCTCCCATTGGCTGATGCCGATGGGAAGCCCGCTGTCAGGAACCCCCAGGAATGGGGCAGGTAGGGGCCAGCCGCCTGGACAGACAGCCAGGCAGAGACTGACGGAGAAAGGAACGGATGTGTGTGTGTGTGTGTGTTTAGGGGGCAGATGGAGGTAATAAACCGGCATAACCACATCCAGAACACAGCCGGTGCCAGGCAGCGTCGTGGGCGCCTCGGCGGAATGGCTGCAAACCCCCGGCACACAGGAAGTCAAGATCCTCGGCGCCCCCGCAGGCCCGACCCGCCGCTCCCGGGCGCGGGGGAGATGCACTGCCCCGGAGTCGCGGGCCTCGGCCGTGGGAGCTGGGAAGGAGGAGCCGGACGGCGTGAGCCCCGGCGGCTGCTGGCGCAGGTGCCCGGCGCCGCCGTAAGTCGCGCGCTCCCTCAGCGCGCCGCCCGGGCTGGGTGCTGGGTGCTGGGTGCTGTGCCCGCTGCCCCGCGCCCGCGCCACACATCCAGGCGGGGAGAGCCTCGGGCTTTGCAGACGCCGGACAAGGGGAGGGCCACGCGGGACCGCCAGCGCCAGGGACTCAACCAGGCGTGCCTCTCTTCCAGCAAACACAAGGGACGGGCAGAGTGGATGACCAGGGGCTTTCTTGAACGTACTTTTCCCTGCGGTGAGGGACATTCAAAAAGAAAGAAAGTGTATTCATCTCCAGAGAGCCGCCACTTCGCAGACCTGTGTTGCTGCAGCTCTAAGCCCTGGTGCCCCGGGCTCAGTTCCTGATAACTGAAGATGAAACTTGAACAGCAAAAGGGAAGTCTCCCGTCTCCTACAGGGTATCAAATCCTGTTTCTAGATGGTTTCAGTTCTTAAAGACACAGGATTCCATATTTTCTCACCCAATAAGCTGGAAGACCAAGAACCTTCGTTGACCACCAACCACATTTGCAGGTCCCCGGGGTGAAATGGAAATGAACCACAGGGCCTTTCTGAAGTCTGAGTTTGAAAGGGGTCCAGACGTTTCTGCAACGTTTGCTGTCAGTCTGATCTGGGCCCCAAAGTGCCTCTTGTGCTTTTACTTTTCTAGCTTTCTCTAGGGGTCAGATGAATCAGAGACGGGCAAGTCATCATTGTACTTTAGAGGTGAGAGGATCCCTGCATGCTGGCTTCAGGGTCACCTGCGGGTTGACCTCAGGTTTGGCCCTTTGTCATGTCCTTGAAGTGTCCAGGGCTGCTGGGAGAACGGCCAGAAGGGAAATGGATCTTATGTGCTTAGCCAGGTTCAAGTGATATGCAATTAGTTTTGTGGGCCCCTGTCATTTATTGAAGAGGATCGAGGAGGAAAAAAGACAAAAAGAAAAATAAGAAAAAGAAAAGGTGGCACAGATATTAGTGAGGGTCTCCAGGCTTGTGAAAATACATAGTAAAGAGAAAAGGTTATGCGTCTACTGAAAAAGAAGAAAGGGAAATGTTTCCACAAAAGATTTCATTTAGGCCTAAAAAGTTTGCTCACTGAAGTCAGACAGCAGAATAGGTGAATGAAGGATGCTGTGGAATCTTTCACATCGGGGTCCATTTATTGGCTTATTTTATTTTATTTTTATTATTATTATTTTTTTCATTGGCAGGCACCAGGAAATGAACCCAGGTCTCTGGCATGGCAGGCGAGAACTCTGCCTGCTGAGCCACCGTGACTCACCACTTGTTGGTTTATTTAAACAAGCAATAACAAAAGAATAGGAAGCATGTTACAATTTGTATACAGTCATGGGAAGTACACGGTAACTGCACTTGATTAAATTCTTCATGAATCATGGAAGGCTTCTGGAAGCGGTGATGTTTTGACTGTGATAAAGGATTTTTAGCAGTCCGAGAAAAGATGAGGGGGAGGAAAAGCCGGTATCATGATACACAACCAGGGACAGCAGAGCAGACTTGATGGCCCCAGAGAATTTCTGCTCCTTGTAGTTGTCACTTAGGGTCAACAAGCTGCTTGAGTTTCTTGGTGGCTCTGTCCACACGGTGCAAATGTCTTCCAACAACACTAGGATCACCTGACACTGTTTAAAATTTTTTTTCTATATAAGGTCAAATCATGACTCTTACTCAGATAGAAAATGAACAGGTGTTACAAATTGTATTTATTAGCGATCACTAATCAATGAGGGAACCGAGCAGTTAGAATCAGTTCAAAAGAGAATTCGAAGAACAGACATTATTTATAGATTGAGAATACTGAAATGAATGTGCAAATAGAGGCAGACCAGTTTTTCAGTGAGGGGTGGGGCAGGAAAGTAAACTGGCCAATCCACTGACAGGACAGAATTTGCATGTCTATAAATAAGAATTATTTTGCATTTTTATCAATCAACTACAACTTTCTGAGTTGTAAAAACAGCTCAAAGACACTAAGGATTATAATGAGATGACCCAAGGGGGAATCCCCTAGGTAAGGCACAGTTCTCCTGTTGAACTTTTCCCTACAACACCAACCCTTTACATTTCTTTCTTTTTTCTCTCTAGGCCAGTGTCATTCATTAATGATTTTGTGTACCCAGTGGCTCTATGCACTTATTTGGACGCTAATTCACACACGATAAATTAAACAATCCTAATCAAATATTAAGGCCCTATATAGTAATGATTGTAGAACAAATAAAAATATAACAACATCGACGACGTTTAGATAAAACTGAAGACAACTGATGCCGTTGGTGTATTTGTGTCCTGTGCCCCCACCTGCGCCCCACACTGGCCAGTGCTGTCATCAGTGTTCTTTGAAGGCCTTTATTAAACATCTGAGTGATGCTACAAAAAGATGGAGATTCATGGGGATTTATGGGAATTCCATCAACAGGCATACTGACCCAGATGAGGAATTACAGGAACAAAGGAAGTAGGTTGGGTCCATGCTATTCTGCTGAGAAATTCACATGACAGAGTGACAGTAAGTGATCTGGGGGGTGGGGGAGGGGAATGGAGTGAGGACTTCATTGCGATGAAGACGTGGGAGGGGGTAGCCATGCATTCAGCAGGTAATTCAAACAGATTTTTTTAGTGCTAGTGCTAGGTACTAGGTTAAACAACAAGGATAAATATATAGTTGAAGAAGGCTAGAGCCCTGCCCTAGTGATCTCCCCTGTTCTGACCAGACAAAGGAAAATCATTCAATTTCTTCTGCTCAGATGGAGACCGGTCTGGAAGTGAGATTTCAGTGTCGTATGTCTTTTCAAGCTGTCAGGGGGTGTGTAACCACCAATTGTTTGAACAATATTTAACTAGTGAAAAAGAGTAGCTGCAGCAGTTAAAGAACCACTGTGAGGTACATTCATTTGTTCTTTCAATTCTTTAACCTCGGGACCTTGGCCACCACTGCTGTTTCTCAAACTTTTCTTTCTCAATTTCGAAAAGTACTAGCTGGTGAATTGAACCTTTTCTGGGTTTGTGACATTTTGGAAGGTGCTTTTATTCCCTTGCCACTGGTCTAGGGTCAAGGTTGAGAAGACACTTCAAGAAAGCTGAGGATGCTTGGAAAATGGCCCTGCTTTCCAGGCTGCCAGGCCATGGCGACTCCACTGTCCAGGAATATGTGACCCTTGAGATTTGGGCACGGCAGAGGTGAGTTCAGAGCAGAACAGGAGCTTATAACCTGCTAGAGGTGACTAAAAACTTGAGCCACTTCGGGAAGAGCTTTGATAAAGTGGTGGGTAGATGAGTAGATTATTAAGGGGAATCAGGGAAGTTCCAAGCATCTCGAGGGCCTGTCAGGTTTGTGTTACTAGAATGCCAACACCGGACTCTCCCTCCACTTTCCCTCAGGGCTGTGGTCAGAATTCTGGGCTGGTGGCCTTTGGTTTGATCTGTGACGACATTTCTGGTCTTCTTTAAGAACATCTTGCCAGAAAAGATCATGCTAGAACACCCGAAAGAGCAGGAAGGCTGTCTCAAGAGGCAGCATCTGCCCCCAACACAGCCCCGGGCTTGGGGTATATGTTTTTGTTTTTGTTTTTTTTCAGGCATACCACACTGGCACCTGCCAAATCCAGACTTCTGGTGTAGGTCATGCTAATGGTGACACTGCCCACAGAGGCCATGGTGACCGCACTGATGACTTCTGTCCTGAACTGAAAGAGTGGGCCTTTTCAGCAAGGTGGGCAATTTCCAAATGGGCAGCCCAAAAAAGTTCCCTTGACTCCAACCTTAAGGCAGTTTCCAGAGATCTGGCCATGGCCAGTCCCACTGTCACCCAGCAAATAATGTGGCATTATCAGCTAAGCTTCCGATGGCATCCCCTCCTGGGCATTCAACCTAACTTCCTTAGGAGCTGGGATGGTCTAGGTTCAGCGCTCAGAGATCTGCGTCATGAGCCTCCTTTCCTCCTTCCCCTCTCCTTCTTCCTCTCCTTTCTTCCTTCTTTCTTATTGCTCCCTGGTTCTCTCTCTTGCAAACCTTCTTGTTGTGGCACAGTTGACCCTGCCAGGACTTCCTGGGTATCACGGGAGGAAAGAGACATCAGTAAGAGTTGGGGCTGCCCCTTTCTTCTAGCTCTTGTTGGGGTGGGGCCCACAGCCCCGTGCCAGTAAGTCTGCCCCGACTGCAGAGACCCTGGTGTTGATGGGAAAGAGAGGGGCTTTTGGGTCTCTCGCTTTCCTGTCCGTTAGAGTCATAGTTCTTACCGAGGCTTGAGGCCAAAATTGGAGGCTGATTCAGTGATGGAAACCCCAAGGCTTCAAGGCTGGGCTGGTGCAACTCCGGGTGAGATTGCGGACAGGAAGTGGTGTGGTTGTGAGCGTGAAGGCAGGGCTTCCTTGTTCTCAAACACTTTCTATGGCGAGGGGGCATCCTCAGCCTGCCTCCCTTCTCCTCAGCCGCTCTGAGACTTTAATGCAAATGCCTGCCAAGGCCTGGCACATAACAGCAAGTCCAGCCCTGAGCCACTTTCTACTTCCCTCGAGCCTCCCGCAATAATAGTTTCTCAGGTTTATACCGATTTTGCACTTGTTCAGAATAGAAGTTGGAGAGCCGAGACCACCTCTAATGTTACTAGGAGCTTGGTAAGGAGGTTCTTTGAAGCCCAGCTGAGGGGACATTTGCTCTGCACAACTCTCATGGGAAGTCGCATCTCCAGTCATTTCGGAGGGGACCTGGCCCCCATACCATGACCCTCCCTCCTGGGCTGCCCCGACTTCGGTTCTCTGTCTCCAAATTTACTGCTTTGGTATCAAAAGTGGAGGAGGTCCTGACACTCTAAATTCCAGCTCAACCTCAATGGATACATGATGTAAGGAGGAAGCCATGTCTCCAGGTCCTGCATTCAGCCGCTAATTTGAATACTCGCTAACAAATAAATTAGCATATCAGAGCAAAGTGTCTGGATATGGGGGATGTTTAGGAGATACAATTGCAAGACTTGTGGGTTAGCCTGATGACTCAGAAAAATCAAACATGATACCCGAAGTTTCTGGTCAGCTGTATGGTGGAGTCCATTACTAAATAGGTAAAGATAGAATAAGAAGCAGGTTTGAAAGGAAGGCGAGATCTTGCACACTGCTTTGAAAGAGTTGAGCTGGTTGCACCTGTGAGACATCCTATTCGAAACCCCTAATGAACTGCGGGTGATACAGGTCAGCCCACAGGGGAAACGGGCATGCAGGACACAGATGCGGGAGGGAGCATGGGGAAAGATGGGCCTGAGATTTCAAGAAGAAAAGCCCTTGATCCTAAGAAGAAGCAGATAAAGAGAGAGAGAGAGGAGAAGGAAGAAATGCAAAAGTCAATGCCATCTGCTGTCTGGAAGTAAGGGAAGATAGAGCCTCAGTCATGCCTATTAGATTTAGCCACTGCAGCTTTCTGATGACTGCTCAGTGGGCAGTTTCAGTAAGGTGGTGGGAGCAAAAGCTAGATTTTCATGTGGCAGGTACAGATCACACAATACTCACCAAGCCCAGACCCTTCTCCCCTTGGGCACAGGCTAATCTTCATTTGCTGACCTCCCTTGCAGCCAGTGCAACCAGGTGGCTGAGTTCTGACCATTGGAATGTGAGCAGAAAATGATTCATCGCCACATCCAGTTCTGGCCCGAGCCCCCCTCCCCCCTTTCCATGGGCTCTCTCCTCCCTCACCTCCCAAGCCAAGAGGATCTGGTGGCCTTGGGGACACTAAATGGAAGGAGCTTGGTCCCTGAATTAATACATGGAGACAAGGGACTGTATGAAGTCAAGCTGGACAAAATTTAAAGGAATCAGGCCGCTGGGGCCAGCAGGCGCGGACCCCCTGCAGTCAGCAGTGGCACGGGGAAGCAGCCAGCAGAACCAGCAGTGGCAGCAGGGGTCAAGGAAGGTCAGCAGATAGGGCAGCTAGGATTTTAGAAGCCAGGTCAGCTAGAGGGGGCAGCAAGCCAGGAGAACTTAGAAGTTCTGCAGAGGGTAACGTGCTCCTGGTAGGGCCAGAAAGTGAAAGAGAAGGAAAGAGACAGAGAAAAAAGGGAAGAGAAAGAAAGGACAAAAATTAGTTTGCAGCCCCTTCCAAGGATGATGGACTTAATGACTTGATACAAGGGTTATTACGGGCAACTCCCCGCAAGTCCACCCTTTCCCGAAGAGGGCTCCCCTTTCCTAAGGGGAAACGCACAAGGCACATAGTTTCACATGTTTACACCCACGGCCGCAGAGTCCCCTGGGACCCTGGCTCTGAGTCCGCCCTTCCCAGACTAGCTGTTCGCCTGGACCAGGCAGTCCTGGCCAGCCTTGTGAGGTGCTGGCAGAAGGAGGTGCCCCATTCGGACCCCAGCTGAGCAGGACCCTGTCCCCGTCGCCTCCTGGTGGTGTGGCTTCAGCTGATTCTAATTCAGCGGAGGGTCTGGAGGGGATCGGACCCACCTGGGGTCTTGTTCTGGTTCTGCCACTCATTCACAGGTACCGTGAAGCTGGGCCCTTCCTCTCTCTGCACCTCAACCCCCTCACTTGTAAAGTGGTCAGACTGGATGGTTTTAAGGTCTTTTGCACTAAAATTGCCATCCTTCCCCTAACATAGCTACATTCAGGAAGCTTTGGTCTGGTACTCCCGGAAGACATCAGCTTTTATCTAACACTAGCCTACAGAATTCTTACAATGCCTCTAACCAAGGGGGAATTTCGCAGCCTTCAGCCTGTGTAAGTTAGAGATTGGGCAGATCCCCAATAGGAAGCGGAGCCCTCCCCAGGAAGGGGTGGGCTTGCGGGGATTAGCCATAATAATCCTTGTATCAAGTCAGCAAGTCCATCACGCCTGGGAGGGGCTGCAAACTAGTTTTTGTTCTTTCTTTCTCTTCCCTTCTTTCTTTCTTTCTCTTTCTTTTTTCCTTTCTTTCACCATCTACATTTGCAACAAAGCACTTTCCTTTCTGTTCTCACTTCTTGTTCCTTTTATGATGGAATGACTCCACCCTCCGTGACTGCCTCCTGTTCCTGGGAAGAGAACTGGAGGGGGTGGGGAGTGCTTTCCCAATTTGCTTTCCTCTCTGTGGCTAAATTCAACTTGGCCTGGTTCTGCTTTTCCCAAAAGAATACAGAGTTGGAGTAGTCTTTTGAAAGGAAATTGCTCCTCGCCTCACCTACCCAAATATCTGTCTGTTTAAATAAGGAGGCAGATTTCCCCTCCCTCAACTGTGATTCAGGCTACTATAAAAATAAACCTGACTTCTGATCCCATACCTACTGATGGACTGGGAAGACGACGGGGCGTGCCCCCTGTAGAAAACCCACCTGGAGTAGCAAAGGTCCCGTGACCGCCCGGCCCGTGTTGGAGAGCTGGTGGAGACAGAGGGTCCTGGGAAGAGGAGACAAGCACATCCCTCCCCCCTGGCCGGGCCTGGCTTCTCAGAGCCCAGGGGCAGCAGGGAAGTTGGCTGCTCTTTGTTCCACAGCCCCCAAAGGTGCCTCCGGGCCCACCATGGCTGTGGCTGTGTGGGTGGGTGGGTGGGTGGGGGAATGAAGAGAGGGGAAGCAAGACCTAGGAGCTACCAAACAACCTGAGGAGACAAAGAGGACCTCCTCCAGTGGAGAAAGTGTGTTGTGTCTCTAAGTTCCATGAACTTGTTGAAAGGAGAGACCAAAAAAAACCAACCATCATTTTTATTATCCAAATTCTAGAGGAAAGGATCCTGCATATATGCCGGCGGAACCTACTAGCTGCCAAAGTGGACGAGAGGTGACCCCCGAGGGTGGCCCCCTTCCTGCGTCCCCGCGAGGCCTCCGCCCCGGGCGCCTGTGGGCGCTGCCTGCCCAGGCCCGGCCCCCGGCCCGCCCGCGCGCCGCCGCCCCGGGGACCGCTTCGTCCTCCGCGGGGAAACGGGCAGGGCTCCTGGCGCCGCAGAGGACGGCGGTGCTGGGCCGTCACCGGGGCAGGCATCCGGCCACCGGGTCCGGCCGAGGCACGGCCACGAAGTTCACGGGGCACAGTAGCAGCGGGCACATCTTCTCGTGCTCCTTGAGCGCCTCGCTCAGGTGCCGCAGCTCCTCCGTCAGCTTCCCGATCTCTCGGCGCAGCCCCGCGTTCTCCTGCTCCAGGCACTCATACTCCTGGGAAGACGAAGGGGCGAAATCGTTTCTCAAACCGTATTCCCTTCCTCCGATCTCCTGGCGGTTCCGACCCCACTGTGACCTTCACCTCCTTTGCACAGGAGCTTTATCACTCACCACCCCCCAGTCCACGGGTCCTATTCGGTTATCTGCTTGATGTCTCTCTCCTCCGCTAGAATGAAAGGTTCATGAGGGCAGGCGCTTTGCTTTTGAAATCAACTTTAATGATTTACACAAAGTATGATGCACCTGTTTGAAGCGTGTAATTCAAGGAGTTTTGACAAATGCATACCTCTGTGTTGATCAAGATATGGAATCTTTCCTTCACTCCAAAAAGTTCCCTCATGACCCTTTGCAGTCAATCCTTCCCTTCCCCCAACTGCTGCTCTGCTTTCTGAAGGGCAGTGTTGGGTTCCCTGCTATACCCCCAGCACCTGGAACAGTGACTGGAACATCATAAGTTCGGTCGTGGTTACATGAGTAAATGAATAAAACACCCCCTGCTTTGGCTTTACTCCAGCACTCAACTCTGAGGTTTCCACTATATCACAGGTTATGATGGCTTGGAACCCGAGGGGATCACAGAAACCCTTTCTTTGGTCCAACTCACGCCAATGCAGAAACCTTCCATAGGTAACTCCAGCTCGACACCCAGCAGCTTATGTAGGGCACGCCCTCCTTCAAAAGACAGTCCTTGCCATTTCGGAACTGCTCTATTAGGAAGCGCCTCTTTACACTGATCTAGAATCTCTCCTTCAAACACTCCCACTGAGCTTGGGTTCTGCCTTGCGGAGCCTGTTGGAAGGCAGCCCCTCACCACTTCCCCTAGGTAACCTCTTTCCTAAGCTCAGCCCTCTCGGGATCTCCAAGTTTCTTGGGTGACAAGACTTCCAGTCCCTCTGCTCTGCCAGAGGTCAACCCCGACACATACTCCAATTTGCCAGAATCTCGGAGGAAATGCCGCTCCCAAAATGCAGGGCATGACTGGGGACAGCCTGATTGTGCTGAGGACAGATGTGGGGTGGTGCCTCCTGCGCCTGGACCCAAGCCCACAGCCCCTCCTGGCTGGTACTTCTCCCTGAGCTTGAAGTGCAAGCTTCATTCATCTACATCGGCTGCCTCTCGGTCTGTGCTTGGGTGACTGAGGTTTCGGAGCTTAAGGGTAGTTGGACTTTACATCTGTCTCCGTGGAATTTCACCTGGTCAGTTTGGGGATATTCAAGCCTAGCAAAATCTTTTTGAATCTTGATTGTGTCATCCCATGAAGTAATGATAACCTACAGCTTTAAGACTTGATAAATAGGTCTTCCTTTTCTTAATCCAAATCATCAAAAAGCTTAGTAGCCACAGATCCCCAAGGCCCCAAGAGAAACCTTCTCTAGGCTGACAGTCTTATTTAAATCTTGCTGAAATGTTGTTTTCATTTATTTCTAGGTTGTCACATGGTTATGCAGTGTTGCCCTGCGTACACCATGCATTTCCTGGGTGTACCCAATACATCTTCTCTCTCTTATTAATAATTTTTTAGAAATATCATAAAAAGACAGATAAAGCCCCTGGAGACACATACAAATTCTCAACTCTTCCCCTTTGCTAATGTTGTTCTCCTCAACTGCCTTCCTTCTTTACTCAAGTCTACCACCTCCAGGAAGGCGTCCCTGATCACAGCACCTATCTGAACCACATCTTTCATTACGTATTCTATTCAGTCGTGTATCACACTTGGTCTCATATTAAAAATGTCTCTCCCCGGAGACCAGAAACATATAGCACCCAGGGCCTCTGCTCTTCTCTCCCTGCCCGAGGGGTCACAGTGGCAGCATCTAGGTGCTTTGTGACTCCTCAGCCTTCACCCTGCCTCTCCTTACCCCTTTGTCCCCCTCCCTCCCCTTCTAGGCATCTTCCTCCCTTTTAGACCCGAGGGGCCCAGAGGAGTGGCTGCAGGCAGAGGCCACCTCAGCCATTCCCCTGCCTCTGCCATTCCCCGGCAGGCTCCCAGCATGGTCTGGAACACTTTCCAAAGCAGTAGGCCTCACCCGTTCCCCCTGCAGGCTGTCCCGGGTCCAAGTCTGGCTGTCCTCACTACTGCACTAGTCCATCTGTCTTCAGTCCTCCCCAAGCCTACCAACCCCGCCCCTCAGGCTCACCACCTCTGGATTTCAACAAGTTCTGGTCCTGGTATCTGAATTCAGTCTACAAACCCAGCTACCAAGCCCTCCACAAGCAGGGAAAGGTCCACATAGGAGTGGGGCGGTGACCGAGGCACTGTGAGAAGCCTGAGCGCAGCAGAGGGGTGAGAGAGGCTGCAGCTCTGTCCTCACATGTGCACACACTCACACACCCATTCACACATGCGCAATGCACCCTGCAGCTGGAAATGCCCTTCCTCTTCAAAGGAAATGGAGATTAGATGTGAACCACGCCAGCAAGCTAATATTTCAATTAGTTTCCAAAGAATGGGAAGTTTTCTTTTGACAGAATATTCCAACGTGCCTTTCTGTATTTCCTGAATTCTGTGGTGAGGCACTCTGAGCTTCTGAGCCTTACCTGTGGAAGGCACGAGGAGTCCCGCTGCTTAACACCTTCCCGAGACACCCCCACTTTCCCCACACCCCACACCCCAGCTCAAAGAGGCTTCCGAGCCAGCATCACAGCCCACCTGCCATGTCCTCGGGGGGGCTGGCTCTTCTGGGATTTACGTTTTACCCATAAATCTGCTGAGGGGCTTTTATCAAACTGAGGGGAACAGAGAGGCAGGATGAAGTCATAAGCCTCAAGTGAGACCAGTTCTTCAAAAATGAAAAAGAGGAGCCAGGAGGGGAGTCAGAGGAGGGCACAACACTCCGAATGGGGACAAAGGAGAAAGAGCACAACCCGCTTCATAGTGAGAAGAAATTACCTGGACTTAACATAAGCTAAAAACATGCAAAGGACACCAAACCCTTTGTTATTTCCGGAGAGATGATCAGTTTAGCTCAAATCCTGCTGAGATTCGAATCATCTGCCACAGGAGGTTTGAGGTGACTGTGCTGCCTTCGTTGGGGATTTGCCAGGAAACAGTTTCAGGACAGAGATCTAAAAATCAAAGGTGGTGAAATCACTGCAAATCCAAGCCCTGCCTCAGAAAATGAGCTGTGTAAGGCAGTGGTTCTCAATCAGGGCAACTCGGCTCCCCCCACCCCCACCCCACCCAGGAGACATTTGGCAGTGTCTAGAGACATTTTTGATTGTCAAAGTTGGGGGAGCTGAGCCAATGCTACTGCATGCGGTGGGTAAAGTTCAGGGATGCTGATAAAAATCCTACTGTGCACAAGGCGGCCCCTAACACAGAATCATCCAGCCCCAAACATCAGCCGTGCACAGGCTGAGAAACCCTGGTCTGAGCATGTAAGAGGGCTTGACAGGAGAGCAGGGGAGTATCGCAGGGTGTGCAGCGTCCAGCGGAGGGAAAAATCAGGGACTGGTAAAGAAGCCCATGTGGACACCAGGAACCAGAGATGATAACTAGGACGGGAAAGGAAAGAAGGGTAGGAAAAGCTATTAGGAGCACACAGAGTCACATAGACCCCATGTCATAAGTGAGAAAACTGAAGCTCCCAGAGGTACGATGAATTTTGCAAGGTCACACACACGAGACCACATCCTTGATTTCAAGGTCAACTGCAACTCTCATGCAGTGACAGCAATTCTGCTTTCAATTCACAATGCCCTGGCCCAAATTTCCTGTGGTGGTTACCAGCAGCACAGGGCTGTAAGAGCTCGGAAGTCTATTCCCAAGCCTTATGCTGATAAACTTCCCAGCAGAGAAATTGAGTCACCACCAAGGGCTGTAGCAATTAGGGTCAAAATCAGTTTCTAAACCAAGTGGTACTGACATGAAGCATTCTCTTAGAACATGCAATAGCTGAAAAACCATGCGAACACATACCACAACCCTATTGCCCAAGTGACTTGTCAGTTTGTGACATTTGGGGCTCTCTGGGATGGCATCGCTACCTTCCTTTTCTGACTCAGAGTTCTTTCTCAGTCTTACACCTTTGGGTGCCTGGTTTGAACCAGTCTAACCCACTTCTGGAACACCTTTCAGCTTGTCTTGGAGACCCACACTGTTCACTTTGGTTCCCAGTTGTGAATGTGAACTCAGCATGTGCTTAACATTCAGAGACGAACAGAGATCAAAATCCCCATGAGAGGCAGAAATACATTGAAGATGCTTTGAGATCCCGCAGTGAACAATGAGGTGCCCAGATGTAGGACAGGAACTGCTTCTCATCACTACAGTCCAACTTTTAGCAACCACTATCCAAGAGTGACCGCAGCCTCTCTCCCCCTCTGGCCTGCTCAGGCTTTTCTCCTGTCCTGCTCTCCAAGGAATTCCTGCCTTGATGGACCACTGCTGTGGCTTTGGTGATGGAGAACTGGGAGAGGAGGAAGGGACCAGGAGACTCACAGGAGTTGAGCCTAGAGAAGGGTTTTCAGGAAGAGGAAGGTGAGAGAGACCCAAGAACACTTGGGTATGTAAGCAAGGTGGCAGGAGAGGAAAGCGAGCATGCTAAGTAAGTGCTGCTCTAAATAGGCCCCTTTATGGTATCCAAGAAAGGCACATATAGAACTTGAGTTACTTTAAAATACTTAACAATGTAATATTTAACACCATATCCAGTGGTGCGGCTTGCAGGAGTAACAGGTAAATACCTCCAGGGAGGAGCAGGCAATGGTGGGCTATTGGGTGGCTGTTTTCAGTGCCTCAATGAGTCTGTCTAACCACAACTCTGAGGACAAGGTGCCCATGCACTTGTCCAGCTCTTACTTTCCCACCCTTGAGGTGGTCGGGGGGCCCCAGAAAACCTGAGAAGCTTTTTGCCATGACCCACTGGGTGCTGGGTGCTCTGTCTTAACACATCAGAGCACCAGAAAATTACTCTTCATTACATTTGTAAACCACCAACCTAATATATAGATTTTTTTTCAAAGTCAAAAATTAATTCAAAATGGATCAACAACCTAAATATAAAAGCTGATACTTTAAAACTCTCACAAGAGGAAGATATCTTCAGGACCTCACAGTAGGCAGTGGATTTAAAGATTTTACATGAAAAGCAAAAGAGACAAAAGAAAAATAGATAAAATGGACTTCATCAAAAATTTTAAAATTTTGCCAGAGGACACTGTGAAGAAAGTGAAGACAATCCACAGAACAGGAAAAAATAGCTGGAAGCCGCACATCTGATAAGAGTTTAATATCTAGAATATATAAAGAACTCTACAACTCAACAAAAGCCCAAAGAACCCAATTTAAAAATGGGCTAAGGATTTAAAAATGACATTTCTCCCAAGAAGATATTCAAGTGGCCAATAAGTATACGCAAAGATGCTCAACATCTAGCCATCAAAGAAATGCAAATGGAAACAACAATGAGAAACCACTTTACACTCCTGAGGTTGGCTCTTATGAAAAAAAAAAAAAAGACTGAAAATAAGTTTAGATGAGGATGGGGAGAAGCAGAAATACTCATACCTTACTGGTGGAATGTAAAATGGTACAGCCACTGTGAAAAACAATTTGGTAGTTCCTCAGACAGTTAAACAGAGAATGTCCACATGATCTGGTCATTCCATAAGAAGAGAAAGGAGGGACTCAGATGGATATGTCTGCACCAGTGTTCACCACAAAAGGTAGAAGCAACCTAATCTTCCATCGACAGATGAATCGAGAAACACAATGTACATATAACGGAATATTGTTCAGCTGTAAGAAGAAGTGAGCTGCTGATACACGTTATAACATGGATGACCCTTAAAGACATCATGTTGCGTGAAATAAGTCAGACAGAAAAGGACAAATATTGTATGATTTCTCTCATAGATAATTCTTAGAATAATCAAATTCATAGAAACTGAAAGCAGTACCAGGGGTAGCAGGAGGGAGGGATGGGGAGTTATTGCTAAATGAGTATGAGTTTTGGTGTGGGATGATGAAAGCAGCCTGACATAAAGCGTGGAGGAAGTCACACAGTACTGTCAGTGTACTTAATGTCAAAGAATTGCCCACTTTTTAAAATGGTCAAAATGATTTTTTAATATTATGTATGTTTTATCACAATTAAAAATAAATTAGTTTTAGAAACAGTCATTCAATGTCTTGCCACCAGACTGTTGGCCTCATAGAAGTTAAGTCTCTGTAAGTAAGATGCCTTCCCTGGAAGGAGGCAGGGAATAAGCAGGGAAGGGATCACCCACATGGTGCCCTGAGGTCCAGATAATATGACAGTCCTGCTGTGCAGAAGGATTGGTACGTATTCCCATTTTCCCCAGCCAACCCCCCCACTCTCTTGTGACCGATGACACTTCTGTGTGGCTAACGAGGGTAAAGGTGGGGACTGGGCTCTGAGATCCATATGCAAATGGGACGTCTGCCCTGACCGCCTCAACACTGTTTCTCAACAAAATGGCCTTGTTGAGGTGCTCTGCCAACGGCACGGCTTCCCCTAGCTCCAGAGAGGCAGAGGAGAAGGGCGTGTTCTTCAGTGGAGAGACTGAGTTTCGGGCAATCAGCCAGCCCCACTCCTGGGAAGGGCAGCTGGCATGACTGGTCATGCGACACTGCCTTTGGGCAGGAACACAGGCTGGGAGCCCTAGGAAAGAACCCCCTATTCCACAGTTCTAAGAGGGATCAGGTGTGAGTGGATGCAGGGCCACCCCTAAGTTTCCCAGGCACCTGGTTCACTTGGTATCAAACCCAACAATGCCAGAGACTGAGGGCAACCTGATGCTTCAACTGGGCATCTTTTTTTGACTTTGAAGCAAAGATGTATGTTGTCTTCTGTGGTGGCAGAATAATGCCCTTGCTTCCCCTAAAAAAGTCCATATCCTAACCTCCGGAACCTGCAAATATGTTTCCTTAAATCCCAAAAGTGATTTTTGTAGGTGTAAATTGAAGATCTTGAGATGAAGAGATTATCCTGGATTATCCACATGAGCCCAATGTTATTACAAGGGTCCTGGTAAGAGGGAGGCAGGAGAATCAGAGGACGAGATCTGACGAAGGAAGCAGAGTCAGAGTGACACAGACTGAGAAAGAGGCAACTGGCCATGTCTGGCTTTGAAGATGGAAGGAGACTGGGAGGAAGGAATGCGGGAAGCCTCTAGATGCTGGGAAAGGCAAGTAAATGGTTTCTTCCTTAGAGCTTGTAGAAGGAATGCAGTCCCGCCAACACCTTGGTGTTAGCCCAGTGAGACCCATTTCAGACTCTTGACCTTCAAAGCATAAGATGATAAATCTGTGTTGTTTTAAGCCACCAAATTTGTGGCAATTTGTTCTTGCAGCAACAGGAAATTAACATAGCTTTCTTAGGAAACCAATGCCTCTCTTTGTGATCTGGTGACAATGCCTTGCCCACAATTGTGCTTAACAAACATTTGTAGAATGGAACTACTCAACCTTGCTCCATGAGAGATCTTGTTTCAGGACACTTAGTCCCCCATAAATATAATTACTCGGGACTTACAACTGAGTGTCCTCTAGTATTTTTCGGTATTAGTGCTTGTGGCTACGACTGGAAGCTTCTTGAATGGAAGGGCCCTGGCAGGCCAGCTGGGGGCGAATATGGTCTGAATATGGGGTCCTGGGTGAACAATGAGCCACAAGTCTCTTTTGGGAATTATTTGGGAACATAAAGCTAGAATTACGATTGCTCCAGGAGCAAGAGGGAAGGAAGAAAAGAGGCAAAGGGTACTACAATTTTTCAGTAGGAATTTTATAGCACAAATAAAGGGCGGGAAGGACCGCTCCCTTATCCTCGTCTGGAGAAAGCCTTCCAACCATACCCTGGGAGCTTCTGTGCCACAGAGAGTCAGGGTAGATTTTATGCAGAGAGAAAGGGTCAACTCTTAGAATGACTGTAAAGCAAAAATCATCTTAACACTTGTCTCCTCTCTCCAGGGCCCAGCCTTCCTCCTCCCAGGAGACAATCTGACATTTATAATTTATGACATGCTGAGAATTTTCCATCTGTGGGTCACCTCTCCCTGGAGTATGTCCATTCTAAATATGTTCCTTGTTCACTGTTGAAGAGTTTGCAGAGATTCTCCTCACCTACCCCTCTTAACACCTCAGAGTCTCCTCTGCTGTCAGACCCCTCCCCGCTCCACCCCCAGGGGTGCTGAGACAGTCTCTGGCAAGAAAGCAAGGCAGGAGAGCTAAATTAAAATCTTTAATTATTTACACCAACCCAGTGCAAAGAGAAGAGCGGAACTGTCATCACATCCTTGGAAAAATCCTTGGATTACTTTCAAGGCCAATTCCTGCTGTAGAACAGGAATGTCCTGACTGTGGGATTGTGTGGGATTATGTGGGATTATGCATAAGGGTCAAGGAAATGAGAAGAGCGTAGGATAAATCCCAGGTTCCAGAGCTGGGTTATGAGAAAGATGGGTAGCTCCACTGACCATATAATTTGAAGACAGTGAGGAGAGTAATTCCTGGGGTAAACGGACCTTCTGTTCTGAGCAGACTGCATCTGAGGAGCCTGCAGCAAACCCACGTGGAGACATCTAAGCAGATTCTGGAGATAATGGGTGTAGGGTCCTGGAAAGCAGGCCTGCTGGAAATACATATCAAAGAGCCACCAGAGGCAGGAGAATCGGTTAAATCTTCCAGGGTGAGAAGAAAAAAGGGCAGAGTCTAACACCCTGGTCAATGCCAGCATTCAAGAAGACAGAGACAGCGGGGGTGGCGTCATCAACATGGCGGACATAAACAGCTACTGAAAATCTCTCCCCGGAGATTCAGCTAAAAAAGGAACACTTCTGAATTGTTTGGAAATTCAGAGAAATACGTGGACCTGAGAGGGACCACACAAATGCTGAACTGAAGAAATAGAAGAATATCAGAAATGGAAATGTCCTCATGTAAACTGTGGTGGTGAAAGCGTAACTATGAGATTATACAAAGAACCATTGACAGTTTGCTTAGGATAGATTGTATGGTGTATGAGTAAAACTGTTTACAAAGTGAGCAGAAAGATAAAAGTGCTGGGGAAAACGTGGAGAACGGGATGTACCTTTTCACTGTTGGTATGGAAGTAGACTGGTGCAGCCCCTCTATAGGGCAGCGTGTGGTTCCCCAGGAGGCTAAGGATAGGGTGGCCATATGCTCCTGCAACCCTGTTCCTAGGTTTATACGTGGAAGAACTGGAAGCAGGAGCACGAAAGGACATTTGCACACTGGTGTACACGCTGGCTGTATTCATCACTGGCAATGCATGCAGGTGCCAGTTAGGAACACAGCCGGGAAGGGTGCTCTGTGGTGTATACATGCAATGGACTATTGAGCAGCTGCAAGAAGGAATGAAGCTGTGAGCCCTGCACTAGGTGAATGGACCTTGAGGACATTATGTTGAGTGAAATAAGCCAGAAATGAAAAGACCAACATTGTAACACCTCACTAATATGAACTAACTATACTGCAAACTCTGAGAACTGAATTCAAGAGAAAAGTTATCAAGGGAAGGCTTATTGTACAGACTCCTAGATTGTAAGCTCCCATAGCAGTCACACCTATTTTTGAGATTTAATGGTTATTTCTAAATTCTGAGATGCTAAGCTCATTCTGTGTAACTTGGTTGGTCCCTGGAACTTCGGGTGTCAGTGTGACACCTGAGACGGAGAGCTAGGGTTTTGCAGCTACGAAAGTCAGCATTACTCCTTATAACAATTGTTTAAAAAGCTGAAAAAGAGATGAGACTTCAGTTTGAGATATGAATGAAGCAGATCTGGTCAGAACTAAGGTAAATTAGACTAAAGGGTAAAAGGATGATACTGACTGGGCTTCAAAACTTCAACTTCTGTTTGAGACCAAAGGAAGAGATGTTTACTTAGTGCAAAATTTATATTTTCTATTGCACACTAATTTAACTTGTATGGCCAGTTTATTTGAATGCCATAATTTCCTAGAGCTTTTAATAGAGAGTGAGAGTGTATGCATTTATGTAGGTTAGTGTGAAGCCCCGATACGCCCCAGAATAATTTGGGCAGAGAATAAAAAAGTATTTGCAAAGCCCCCTTGAGAGTCTGGAGAAAAATGTGGAAATATTAAACTTTCCCACCTGGGGAATTCCAGATAAATTCAGAAGCATTGGGGACTACCAATTTAATAGGCCAAGCCCTTGATCTTGGGGCTTGCCTTTATGAAACTTATTCCTGCAAAGGAAAAGCTAAGCCTACTTATAAATATGCCTAAGAGTCTCCCCCAGAGAGACTTTTGTTACTCAGATGTGGCTTCTCTCTCCAAGTCAACTTAGCAGGTGAACTCACTGCCCTGCCCTGGACACGGGACATGACTCCCAGGGGTGTAAACTTCCTTGGCAACATGAGACATGACCCCCAGGGATGAGCCTGGACCCGGTATGATGGAATTGAGAAGGCTTCTTGACTAGAAAGGGGAAGAGAAATAAAACAAAATAACGTTTCAGTGGCTGAGAGATTTCAAATAGAGTCAAGCGGTTATTCTGGAGGTTACTCTTATGCATTATAGAGATATCCCTTTTTAGTTTTTAGTGTATTAGAATAGGTAGAAGGAAATACCTGAAACTGTTGACCTGTATTTCAGTAGCCTTGATTTCTTTTTATTAATTAAACATAACATACAAATACATTCTTACCATATGATCATTCCATTCTTGATATAAAATAACTCATAATATCATCACATACTTGTATATTCCTCATCATGATTATTTCTTAGAACATTTCCATCAATTCAGAAAAAGAAATAAAAAGAAAACAGAAAAAAATTCATATATACCATATCCCTTACCTCTCTTTCATTGATCACTAGCATTTCAATCTACTAAATTCATTTTAACATTTGTTCCCCCTATTATTTATTTATTTTTAATCCATATGTTTTACTCGTCTGTCGACAAGGTAGATAAAAGGAGTAACAGACACAAGGTGTTCACAATCACACAGTAGCCTTGATTCCTGAAGACAAGTGTGTAACTGTATAGCTTCAATAGTGTGACTGAGTGTGAACACCTTGTGGCTGATGCTCCCTTTATCCAGTGTACGGACAAATGAGTAAAAATAAGGACAACAAATAAATTAATAATGGGGGGGCATAAGGGGTATTAGGATGTTTTGGGAGTTCTCTTTACTTTTATTTTTTATTCCTTTTTTATTTTGGAGTAAAGAAAATGTTCACAACTTGATTGTGGTGATGAATGCACAACTATATGACAATACTGTGATCACTGATTGCATGCTTTGGATGACTCTGGGGTTTGTGAATATATCTCAATAAAATTGCATAAAAAAAAAGACAGCAGTAGAAAAGCGAACAGACTGAGAGAAAGTGGGAAGAGGGGCAGGAGAACTAGGAAAAGGGATTGTTTAGAAGCTGAAGAGGGGAAAGCTTCAGGAAGGGGGAACGGTCAGTGATGTGAAATGTCCCACTGAGGTCGAAGAGGATGAGATCCGAAAAAGAGACCCTTGATGTGGCAGTGGGGACACCGCGGTCCCAGTGGGGCAGCTTCTGGAGGTAAGCTTCTGTGTGTGTGTGTGTGTGAGATGAGTGTGTAAGCACAGATGTGTGAGTGTATGTGTGAATGTACGAGTGTGTATGAGAGTGTGCATGTGAATGTGTGAGAGTGAGGGGACAGAAACTAAATCACAGAGAATTGGGGACTAAATAGGAACTGAGGACATGGAGACAGCATGTGGCAGCTACTCTATTTAAGCAGCCGGGAAGCACAGGAAGGAAAGAAACGGAGCAATAGCTTGAAAGGGAATTAGAATCAAGAGGAGGTTTTGTTTTATAATAAAAGAAACTGAGTGTGAGAAGAACCAGTGGATAGGGAGAAACGAAGATGTCAGTGAGCAAAGACTCCGGACCTGGGACTGAAGGTCCACCAGTGCAGCCCTGCAGGCCGAGCAGAATTATCTAATTACTTCATTTTGATGTGTGTTGCTGAATTGGCGGTGACCAGGACGTGACCTTACACCACCACCCACCACCGTGCAAGGGCCAAGGCTGGCTCTTCCCTAAGCCCGGTCTCACCTCATGGAGTTTGTCAGCCTTTTGAGTCTGCTTCTTCCGACTTCTCTGAGCAGCAACTCGGTTTTTCTCTCTCCTTCGGACCCTCCTGTCGTCATCCTCGGGGCTCTGTGGGGGGGACCACTCAGTCAGGTGTGCTGTCGAGGCCCCTCACCTCACCGTTCTTGGCTTCTTCTCTCTCCACTCAGCCTGGCCCACTGTGTTTCGCCATTTTATTTGCAGTAAACAGCAGTGTTTGTTGACACATTGATGGGATAACAACAGCCCTTACCATGCGCCATAGCTGTAATTAGCTCTACAACCACCCTGAGAAATGTGAGGTGTGACCTTCAGTTAGAAGATGAGGAATAAGAAACTCAGAGAGGTTAAGGGACTTGTTCCAGGTATCACAGCTAGTAACTGGCTGAATTGGGAAGTGGAAGTCAGGTCTGTTGGACTCCAAACCAATGGTCAAAAACCTCTTCCCTACAGGGTGTGTGCCTGGAAGAGTTGTGGTGTCACTGCTGCTCATCTGAGACTGGGAAAGCCAGAAGGCATCTGCTTTCTGGAACTTGCTGTGTGCCAAGCCTTATGCCAATAAAGACAAGAAGGCACTTTTGATACTGCATGCTAATCACGATGACACATAATGAACTGCAACCACACAACTCTACCAACACACCAAGCGATCTTACACCACTGACAATGTGCTCATTTGAACAATGCTTGCTGACGTTTTGTTTCAGAGTTCAGAGTGAATCAGAAAGCAAGTTTACAATATATCTGGAGAAATTTTAGTTATCTGTGAGAGTTAGTCAAACCCTACAAGAGTTATCAGGAAACCAGACAGAAAAATCCACCTAACATGGTCAGAACATTTCATTTGGGATAGAAAACACGGAGAAATATAGTTATTTGCTTTCTAGAATCCCACGAAAAGATACCAAGGGGTGGGGGGCGGGGGGAGGGGGGGCGAGGATACTAACAATAAAGAATTTTAAAACCAAGAGGTTTCCATGGGGCAAAAATAGAGAAAAGCCACTCAATTATTAATATTAATGGAAAGCAAAATATTGATAAAGGTCTTGTATTCCAAATAAGCAAAAGAAATATATCTCCCCAAGTTACTGCAGGTAAAGAAGTTTTTGGTGTATGCAAGAACATAAGAGAATAAATAGAGAAGACTAAATAACAAACATAACAAAAAAGAATGGCTTGGGGACAGTGCTTAAAGGAACAGAGACAAGATGTAAAAAATGTGCTCTTCTCAGCAGAGAAGACTTGGCAAATGTAACTAAGACACCACAGTTAGACCCTGAAGAAATGTGAGACACAAAATGAGGGGAAAATGTGGTGTAGAAGATAGAACTTCAGCTTTGAATCACACAGTCCTGATTTTGGCTCTTACTAACAATGTAACTTTGGGTAAATGGCTTAAATTCTCCGAATTTTCATTTCCTTATGTGTTGTGTGATTCATTCATTCTTTCAATAAATGTTAATTGAGCACCTACCCCTTGCCAGGCATTGGGGATATAATCCCGAAAATGGTTGGTGATCTCGTGGAGCTTTCTTTCTTACAGTCTAATACTTGGGGTTGGGATAAGATGAAATGAAATTTTGCCCTAAAACTCCTTTTCCCCAAAATGTCCTTTAAAAAGCTTCTTGCCTCTGTTGAGGTTGCCATTTTTTATTGAGACCTCCCTTGTGCTTGTCACTAAATCACGCCTCTTTATTCCCCAGCCGATGAAGCAGACTGCCCTCTGGGCGCTGACTCTGAACTGGACTGATACACAACATTTAATTAGGATGGAAGGGGTGAGCAACGTGTTGAGATGTTCTTATAACTATTAACCATCTCTCATTTAGTCCTTACAAAAACCCTGAAAGGTTGATGTTACTATATTCATTTTATAGATGGGGTTAAGCAAATTGCCCCAGGCTGCCCAGTCAGGGTGTGGAGAAGCCGAGACCCCAACTCAGGTCTGCGTGACTCTAAGCATAAGCCTATGACACTACGTTCCAGGTACCGTGTCGGGGTGAGGGGGTGTAATGAGGAAAAGCCCGGAAGCAGGGGGCTCAGAGTTCCCTGATGGCAGTCCTCGTGGGCAGCCCAGTCTCCGTTTCCTGAATGCTCCGTGGTAAATGCTGCCTGGGACAGCACCAAGGTCTGGCTGGGTGAGGGCGAGGGGTTTCCTGCAGCGCCCGGGTGGAACCTGAGCCTGCAGTGGGCCCCCACTCCCCACCCCCCGCACCCCTAGGCTGACCCCTTCGGGCCCGGCTGGGGTGGACTGGGGAGTGGCTGGGCCCGAGCCGCCTCCTCGGGCCGATTTCCCCTCTTCACACCCTGGCTCCCATCCCGAGCGGCCCGGCAGGGTCAAGCTCGCGGGTGGTGGGGTGGCAGCCATCGGCGGCCGTAGGACGGCTCGGCGCCCGGAGCAGCACAGACCCCACGTGCGGGCAGCGCGGGCGGTTCCCGACCCCGCCAGGCGTCGGCGCCCGAGGGCCCGTCCTCCCCGCCGCGAGGCGCAGGAGCCCGCCACCCTCCCGGGGCACCGCAGCACCGTGCGCGCTGAGGGCGGCCCGGGCAGAAGCGCACGCCGGGCACCTGGCTCGCCCTCCCGCCGAACCCCCTCCTCCTCCTCCCTAGCTCCCGCCACCACCGCACCTCGGCAGTCACCACCCCAGAAAAAAAACCCAGCGCGCACCTCCTCCCGCCTCTGGGTCCCCCAGCCCGGCATACCCGCGGGGCCTCGAGGCCCACTACCTGCGGCTGCGACTGGTTCCCGGGCGCCGCGACGCTCCGCTGCAGGACGCTGCCGGTGGCCGGGAGCCCTTGCGACATGCCGGGCGCTGCTCCGACCGGGCTTGCCCCGCCGCGCAGCCGAGCGGAGGAGCGGCCGCCCCGCCCGCGGCGCCCTGGCGGCCGGGCGCTGCCTACCGGGCCTGCCCCGCGGCGGGCATCCTCGCACCCCCGCACCTGCCGGCCGCCCCGCCCCTCCGGGCTTCCAGCTCCGCGGGCCGCGCGTCGGGCCGGGGCTCCCCGCCCCCAAGCCCCGGCCGGCCGGCCTTCCAGTCCCCGAGCCCGCCCCGCCCCCGCCTCCCACCCCCGCCTCATTTCCTCTTCTCCCCGCCCTCTCGCCGCACCTCGGGGTCCCAAAGCCCACCCCCGTCGCGGCTTTCCGCCGGGGCCCCTCGCTTCGTGGAAGTCACGTGGCGGCTCCGAAAGCCGCAGGGACCCGAAGCCGACCCACCAGAGGGGACCCTGGGCTGGCTGGGGGTCAGGGAGGCTCAGCTTTGCGCGTCCTTCGGCTGCTCTCGGGGAACTCGGGTTGAGAAACACAGGCGGTGGTCTGGGGTTGGTGGTTTTTACCCCGGGTCCCATCACAGCATCTTGTTGCGCTTCTGCCCGGGGGATCACAGTCTCGGGGGCTTTCTTTGCAGAGATCAGCCATCCGGGCGTCGGGGGTGTTGCCCGCGCCTCTCTTTCCCTCCGCGACCCTCGGCTCCCCCTCCAGGGAAGTGCAGGCCTGGGGGGAGGGGACAGCCGTTTTCCCAAGCCCCACCGAGCACCCTAAACGCCGTGGTCGGCCCAGAGCCTTTTTGCCGGGAGCGCCCACCCTTGTAACTGGCCCCTCCGAGCTTGTGGGAGGGAGCGAAACGGGCCCGCCGGCAGGCCGAATCCCCCGACGGGAGCGTAGGTAGGGCAGGTGGTCCCGGAGAGACGAATATGTCACGTTGGACATCACTGTTTGACAGGTTCGGGGATCTGGACCAGCCACGCTGAGGTTAAATGGACTCGATCCAGTTTTGTTTTGTTTTTCTCCAAGATCAAAGTGGCAGGTAGCCTGTTCAAGGACAAGATGCCGCCACGCTCATGATGAACTGGGGACCGGGTAGAGGTTCGGTGCTTTCCCCTCCTACCTGTCATTTAAAAGATGCGAAGTCAAGACCATATTGTTCTTGGTCCCAGCAAAAGAGAATATGAGCGATTACGGGTTTGTGGTCTGGACGCTGTGAGCACTCACGGAAGACAGATAACCGCGAATCTGGGTGGGTGCATGGGAACCTGGCCCAGGAGGTCACAAGTGCCTTCTGAGTGTGGTCACTGAGGCCTTGGCCATTGTGGGCGGCAAGGGGACAGGGGCGTGCACTTTTGAACGCCTGATTCAGTGCGCTTGGCTCTCCCCCAGGATTTAAGACCCTCCCAAAAGCTTTGAGACTCAGCTTGGGTGGATTTGGCTGCCTGGCCGAGGGCAGGGAAGAGAGTGGCCCAATGCCATATTTTCACCAAGGAGAAGAAGGAGGGGCAGAGGTGCAGGGCAGCAGGGGGGCAGAGGGCGGACTGTAGCCCTTTTAATCACAGTGAAACACCACCCAATCAAGAGGAGCCATCTCTATAGTCTCGGATATTCTGCCTGGATTTCTTTCTGCCTCTTCCTTTCTTTCCATCACCCGTCATGGTCCCCCAGAGGCCATTACTTTTGTAACCCACAGACATACACATATTGTCTTTAGGATGATGCTCTATACCCGGTGGGTGCTCAGCATGGAAAAGTAAAGCAGTAGGTCAACTGAGAGCCCTCATTTCTTGAGAACTTAAAAGGTCTAATAAAACCTCTAAGTCCCATTAACTCTCAGAAGTGCTTGCATTCCCCGAAGTTGTTTATGAGTAGTAAAGGCAAGGTGAAAACCAGTGGACATTTAGGTACACTCCCAGCTTCATTTCTAGTTGCTGCCTTTCTGTTCTCACTGAGCCATATCACATTTTCAGTGCTTTGAGGCTGTCCTTTTCTGTCTCTCCCCACAGAGCCTGGGATTGTGTCTCAGCACACGAGAACTCTTTACGAGGGCATAGCATCTTCTGTCTTGTATTACGCAGAGTTTTCTTCAAATATATTTCAAGACGGCGTCTCCGTTAATTAGTTAGCATTTAATGAACAGTTGATTTGACCTACACCAAAATGAATGGAGTGAACAGATATAGAAACCAGCTCAGGGCAATAAAGCAGACAAGGAGAGGATTTTCCAATACTATACATGATAGGAGAAATCACAATAGAAGGATCTTAACTGTGTAAGAATGTTAAATTGTTCTAGACGATAGAATAATCAAAATTGAAAGACAAATAGATTGGGGAAAGTACTCACAAGGTATATGATAAAGAGTTAAAATCTCTTATATCTACAGCCCATAAAAAGGAATAAGAAAAATTTTGACACATCCTCCCCAAAGGTAAACTGCACCAGTGACTTAACTGGCATTTCTCACCAGAGGAGATAATTGAGGAAAATAGATATAGGAAAAATACATAATAAAACAAGAAACTTTGTCAAATATTAAATTAGTAAAATAAAAAGTTACAATGTCAACTGCTGGAGAGAGTGTGGTGAAATTTCTCTCATATTACACTGGCATCATTGTAAATTGGTACAAACATATTGGAAAGCAATTTTATTGTAGCTTTTAAGAACTTTCAAGAGTCATCACTTTTGACCCATTTTTCTCACATCTGGAAATCATCCTAGGAAGAGAATTGAAAATACTAAGGAGAAAAATACTATACGCACTAAAAATTCATAGTAACATTTTTGAGGGTGAAAAACTGTAAGCAACATAAATGCCCAATTATAAGTTAATGGCTAAATAAAATATCGTACAGCCACTGGATAGAAAATGATGCATCTTTAAAATTGCAAGCATGCAGACAAATTTGCCACGTGGAAGATTTATTTGATGTGAGGAAAACTGAGAAAAAAAAGAAGATACAAAAGATACATGTATAACATGCATGTAAAATATAAGCATAAGAGAAAAGATTGGAAGAGAATGCACAAAGGTACTAATAGCTTTCCCTCATTATAAATGAGATTATCAGTAATTATAATATTTATGAATGATTATAAATAATTTTAGTTTACTTATTTTTAAAGTTTTTTTATTATGTTAATATTTTTGAACATTTTATGTTTTCAAGTAATAAATATTCCCTTCCCTGGTACTAAGCTCATTGGTCAAGTCAAATTGCCAACAATTCTCAAATCAAGTGGGATGCTCTAATAACAACCTGTTTTCTTGCTTTTCTGTAAGATTTTCTGGTTCATTTTATCTTCCTTAAGTTAAAAGGAGAAAGAAAAATGCAAGTTAAAAGATAAATGAGAACAAACATCTCAGATGTCTCATTTTCTTCTGCTGCCTTTTCTTTTTATTTGTTTTAGTTTTCCTTGAACTGAGAGGTGAAATTATTTTCTTCTTTGACAATTTCCTATTAATACCACAATGACCCTAGATTACATCCTTGGGGACCAAGGAAAAAGATGCAGGAGGTTTATGGCTCAGTGGTCAAATCCTCTGGTGATTCACTTCGCAAAAAGATAGTTCTTTATAAAAACATGACTCACTCAAATACTAGAAAACCCTGTCACCCTTTTACTGTTGCTCTCCTCTTTTAGAGAAACTGGCCTTTCGGTAATAGTACTTTTTTTGCTGTTTCCCAGAGGATGCTATTTTTACCAAAAGTCAGCTACTGTGTGCCAGGCACGGTGCTAGGCACTGGAATACAGATGCAGATAATGCAAAGATTCATATTTTCATGGAACGCATGTTCTAGAGATGAGAGATGTACTAAATGAAACATCCTATGTTAGAGGTGTGTTCTATGGAGAAATAAAAAGCAGGGACAACGAACAGAGAATAGTGGGGGAATGTGGGTTTGCATTCTTAAGTAAGGAGAACAAGCAGGGCTTGAGGAGGTGATAAGGAGCTGTAGAACATTTGGGGGGAAAGTTTCCAGAGGTGGGGGTGGGGCAGCAAACAGCAAATTTATAAAGCCTACAGGAGTATGCCTGGCCTTTCAGAAATTGCAGGCACTCTCATGGCTGCAATGGAGTGAGCAGAACGAGTGGATACCAAGAGAGGAGGTCACAGAGGAAATCTGGGTCAACCAGGTCAAGTAGGGCTTTCTGGTTATTTGGCTTTTCCTCCAAGTGCAAGTTGAAAATAGCAGAGGCTTTGGAGCAGAGGAGTGACAGGATCCAACTTAAATTTTTACAGGATCACTGTCTGCTGTGTTAAGAACAGACTGAAAGGGGCAAGGAAGATGCAGCCAGGATGCAATTGCAAGAATCCACGAGAGCGCAGGGATGAGGGCTTAGAAGATGTTGCAAGCAGTGGTGGCTGAGGCAAATCTGCTTGAAGCTAGTGAGCATAAGCTTCAGGGCCCCTCACTTGCACAGGTCCCTTTCAAGACACAGAAGGGCACCCTAGCAATGTGCTCATGTGGTCATGTTTTAATAACATTTGCAAAAATGGGATATTTTAGCCATAACCGGTTAAGACTTCTGTCTATTTTCACCCCACCTTTCCGTCAATGGCCTCATATATGGTGGTGTTGAAGCAACTGTGGGCACTTTGGGGACCCTATGAAAGACCGTTTAATTGGGGATATATTTATATACTGGGATATATGTACTTGGTTTTAGTGCTTCTGTGTAGCGTCACATTATTGCTAATTCTTCCAGGAATTTTCTATTGCCTGCTGTGCTCATTCTCCCAACAACATGGGTTGTACTGAGACATGAACACGTCCTACGCTGTCAGACACCAAAAGTATATAGGTGGTGGAAAAAAAGACAAGGTTTGAAATGTACAGTCCCAGACACTAGTCTGTGACACTTCTTCAAATCATCAGACATGTAAAATTACAAGCTAAGAATTCAGTTATTGTTTATGTCTAATCAAAACAGGATTCTCTTCTGTTGGGAATGAAATCAACAATGCAATTTACACAGTTAAAAAATGTACCATAGTTTTTTTTTCCCCCTTTGTTAGTGGGAATGAGGTTGAATGTGACATCTTCAATACTGTTTGGAAAGACGTTGTAGAACATTTCAATAAAACAAGTTAGAAATTACAGGCTCCTGATATGGTTGGCATGTTCCTTTTTCAACTCCAAATGCAGTTATTTATTAAAGAACCAAGAGCAAAATTATATAAAATTAATAAAATATTCAAAAAGAACAAGATAAGCAATCAAGTCAATAGAAAATCTTTTGTTATCAATAAGCAAACTGTAACAAAAAATTCATATTATACTAGAAGCTGTAATTCACTATTAGGAAAAGATAAATGTCAGATGCAAGTGATGAACAAGCCTTGGATTGTTTGACATGGTAGGGTGTATCATATGACACATTGGGAAAACATTTATATTTCTTTCTGCTATGAACTGAAATACTGACATTGGTGAGGATAATTCCAGATTCATAATATACCACCCCAATGAGAACACGGATGACAAATTGGTTAGTGGGTGTGATCAAATCTAAGAGTATTTCAGATGAATCACTGGAAAAGAAACATGAGCTGCCCTGAAACATCACAACTCATGCATGAAAAACTTGACAGAGGTTTTTCCCTAGCCAACAAAAATTCTAAAAATTACATCACATTACAATAATGTGTTGTGAGGATGAAACTAATTAATTGAATATCAATATTTTTAAAAATCAGAGTTTCCTCAACCAATGCAGACTGAATTATCTCTATTTATGCTACAGAAAATGGCGTTACAAAATCACTGTCTTATGAAGAGGCAAACAAGAAATATGCTGTAAAAAAATGAAAAGAAAAAAGTGATAATTTATTGTTAAGAATTTAATAATTTAATAATTAATTAATAATTTATTAAATAAATTTAATGATTTATTATTAAGAAAATTAAATATATTATTTTTCTTGAGTTTCTGATGTTTTGCATATTAGTCAGTATTCTAGTCTGCCAAAGCTGCCAGAATGCAACACACCAGAGATAGATTGGCTTTTAATAAAAGTGGATTTATGTTGCTTCTTATGAAACGGAGCTCGAAGGCTATTAAGGAATGATGAGAAAGAGAGAGAGAGCGACTGAAAGAAAGAGACTAACAGGCTCAGGGGGTCTGAAGCTTTACTTTAGCTAGCAAACAACAGACACATTATTCTGAACCAGCTCCTGCTTCTATACTGCAGGGTAACAAAAGGCATGCCTGCTCTTCCTGAGGAAACAAAGTACTTAACTTTCTTCATACTTAATGTAACCATTTGGGGGTAAATGAATTCTGTTCCTCCCAGACTGTTCCAAACAAAGCAAGTAACAATCTCCTCAGTTTCTTGCTCACCCAGGGACGCCAGCTGCTCCCAGCAAATTCTGCAAGTCTTGTTTTAACCCTTGGTTCCTACAGATTTATTTAGTTAAAAACATATAGTTCTTCAGAGGAAAGGCAGCTAACTTTCAACTGAGGTTCTTTCGTACATGGGAAGGCACAGGGTGATCTCTGCTGGCCTTGTCTCCAGGCCTCCGGGTTCCAACAACTTTCCCCGGTGTGATTCCTTTCTTCATCTCCAAAGGCTTGGACTGAGCTGCGAGTGCTAAAATGAGGTATGCTGAGCTGCTTGGGCTCTGCTACACTGAGCTCTCTCATTTAAGCATCCAGCCAATTAAATAAAACATCATTCATTGCAGCACACATGCCTCCTAGCCGACTGCAGAGGTAATCAGCGACAGGTGAGGGTCACATGCCATTAGTTCATGCCCACAGCAATAGAACTAGGCACCTTCACCTGGCCAAGTTGACACCTGAACCTAACTATCACAGTCAGCTTTTAAAATTCATAATTTGTGCTTTTTTCATTTTAATAGAAAATCTGTTTATTAGCTTCCATATAGAGCAGACAACTAGCAAAATATGCATGGAAATTGTTAGCAATAATTAACAATGATTGTCTTTGGGTGTGAGATTATGGAGGCCTTCAACTATTTGTGCCTTTTTTTTTTTTGAATGAGAAAATTACTTAATTTTCTATTCATACTATTCTCTTTTTTTTTTTTTTTAAAGAGGGCCTACAATAACTAGATCTTCCTTTCAGTGGAACTAATAAGAGGGCTATATTTAAAAATATTTGCTTTGGATTGGATGGGGGTGGTTGTGCAAAAAAGAGATAGGAGTCAAGAATGAGTATGTGGTTTGAGACTGAGCCTGGAGAGGATGGATGTGTCATGGACTGGAGATGGGGAGGACAGTGAGAGGAGCAGGGGCAGGACTTCTGTACTGGACATTAGGAATTTGAATTGGGGCAATTGGTGGGTGCACCATTACATGCTAGGAGTGGAGAATGGAGAGTGGATATGGTTATCTAGGATGTTAACGATCAAAGTTAACATCAAGAGTGTGTGGCCAAAAACGCACATGAAAAGATGCTCAACTTCACTAGCTGTTAGGGAAATGCAAATCAAAACCACAATGTGATATCATCTCACACCCACCAGAATGGCCATTAAGATTTAATAGTTACATATATTTCTCCCATCCCTCAGAGGACTTTGCCAATACTTTTTGATTATCTGGTTAATATACTCTAGGATGTATCTAGGCATTACAATAATCTATACAGGATTAAAGGACCTCTTTGTTATTCTGTGCTCCCTGTGTTTCAATTATTCAAATGAGCTGTACAGATAGGTTGAATTAGATTATTCACTACAGAAAATTTCAGATCCAGACCAAATAAAACCTTTCTTCCATTGGTCTCAAAAGAATATGTGTGGTTATAAAATATAGACACTGTCTTCCTTACCCCTATGTTCTGAATTACTTTAACCCCAAAACTAGCATAAAGTTATAGAATTGCCATATGACCCAGCAATGTCATTGCTAGGTATCTACTCAGAGGACATGAGGGCAAGGACACAAATAGACAAGCACACCAATGTTTATAGCACCATTATTTACAATTGCCAAAAGATTGAAATTGCCTAAATGTCCATCAACAGATGAGTGGCTAAACGAGCTGTAGTATATACATATGATGGAATATTACGCAGCTGTAAGACAGAATAAAGTTATGAAGCATGTAACAACGTGGATAGACCTTGAGGACATTATGAGATTAGCCAGAAACAAAAGGACAAATACTGTATGGTCTCATTGATATGAACTAACATTAATGAATGACCTTGGAGAATTTCAGTTAAGAACAGAGACCATCAGGAGATAGAAATAGGGTAAATATTGGGTAATTGGAACTGAAAGGATACAGATTGTGCAATAGGACTGATTGTAAAAATTCAGAAATGGATAGCACAACACTGCCAGTAATACAATAATGTTAGTACACTGAATGAAGCTGAATGTGAGAATGATAGAGAGAGGAGGACTGGGGGCACAAATGAAATCAGAAGGAAAGACAGATGATAATGACTGAGATAGTATAATCTAGGAATGCCTAGAATAATGATAGTGACTAAAATAAAAAATATTTTTGCATGAACAAAGGAATATCAGTATTGCAGGGTGTTGAAAATAGATGGTAATTCATATTTTAAAACTTTAACTTATGTTTGAGACTAAAGCAAAAAATATTTCGTACAAAATTTATATTTCAACTAGCGCATTTCCTAATATAACTTATGTGGACAGTTTAACTGAACACCATAAGTATGTAGAGTACAGCATGAGATTTGTAGGTTTGTCCAGAGTGATGCCCCAATAAAGCCTAGTGATTTGAACAGTGAATAAAAAAGCATTTGCAAAGTCCCCTTGGGGGAATGGTGAGAAAGGGGGAAAATTCAACTTCCCCAAGTGAAGAATTCCTGATATTCTCACAAACAGTGGGGACAACCAAAGCAATAGTCGGAGCCCTCAATCTTAAGGTTTGTTCATATGAAATTTATCCTCACAAAGGATAGGCTGAGCCTACTTAAAATTAGGCCTAAGATGTTCACCCCCAGAGAACCTCTTTTGTTCTTAGATGTGGCCTCTCTCTCTCAGCCAAGACGACAAGCAAACTCATTGCCCTCCCCCTCTCTACGTGGGACATGACTCCCAGGGATGTGGACCTTCCTGGTAATATGGGACAGCAATCCTAGAATGAGCTGGGACTCAGCATCAAGGGATTGAGTAAACCTTCTCAACCAAAAGGGGGAAGAGAGAAATGAGACAAAATAAAGTGTGAGTGGCTGAGAGATTTCAAACAGAAATCTCAAGAGGTTATCCTGGAGGTTATTCTTACGCATTTTATAGATATCACCTTTTTAGTTCATGGTGTATTAGAGAGGCTGGAGGGAAATGCGTGAAAATGCAGAGCTGTGTTCCAGTAGTCGTGTTTCTTGAAGATAACTGTATAATGATATAGCTTTCGCAATGTGATTGTGTGTGAAAACCTTGTGCCCGATTCTCCTCTTATCTATGGTATGGACAGATGAGTAAAACATATGGATTAAAAATAAATAAATAATAGGGGGAACAAATGTTAAAATAAACTTAGACTGAAATGCTAGTGATCAGTGAAAGGGAGGGTAAGGGGTATGGTATGTATTAATTTTTTCTTTTTTCTTGTTATTTCTTTTTCTGAATTGATGCAAATGTTCTGAGAAATGATCATGATGATGAACATACAATTATGTGATGATATTGTGAGTTATTGATTATATACCAAGAATGAATGATCATATGGCAAGAACGTTCGTGTTTGTATGTTGTTACGTTTAAAAAAAATTAAAAGCTAAAAAAAAGAGAACTCACCAAGAATTTTAAAAAAACATGTGTTTGGGATGCCCATTTTCCTTTTTGCCTGAGGCTCCAATACAGTTCAGCACAGACTGTTGAACCCTATTTAAAATTCTGATATTTTGTTTATCACGGATTTTTTAAATTAATTTTATTTTTTAAATGTTGCATTAAAATATCATTTATATTAATTACTGACTTTTTTGGCACTGCCTTAAATTTTGTTACCCTAATTTTTTCCCTATTGATCAATAGTGAGAAACACCCTGATTGAGGTGAGTAGGCAGCCTGCTAGCTAATTTTTTAACCTTTAATATTTTTATGATACATGGCCATACATGGTAATAAAATCTAGAAATAGATTGAAAAGTTTATAGAAGGAAAATATTTTCCATAGCCCACTCACACAAAGATTCCCTATTGATATCTTGGCATATATTCCTTTCCCACATTTTTCTATGCAAGTTATATATATATATATATATGTATTTATATCCATGAAATCATACTTTAACATACTCTGTCTCATAAGAACATCACAAATATCTTTTCCATGACAATAATATATATCTACAGCATCATTTTAAATATGCATAGCATTTCATCATAGAGATACACCATAGCTTATATAAATAAGTCCCCATTTATTCTATTGTTTTCAATATGATTAAACGATGCCACTATATATATCATTGTCCCTACGTATTTCCCCTTGTCTTACTATATACTCATATAATCACAATAAAAAAGTTTAAAAAGTAAGCCCATGGGGCCTCTCTGCTGGGATATCCCACAGGTACCTGAGACTCAGCAGGAGCAGCACTAAATGTATCGCTGACCCCAGCACGCTTCTCCACGTGCTCTCTCCCAGGGACCACACCTCCAGTCGCACGGACACCCATGCAGAGATCATGGGGCACTCTCCTCAGGTCCCATCCTCATCAGTCTCTATGGGGAAAGCTCCTACACCAGGGCTGATGCAGGATTTGTGAGGCTGAAGTTGATACCACTTGTGGTACCATAATTCAAATTTAGATATTAAAGTTAAAATGCAATTAGAATGAGAAAATAAGTCTTTAAAAAATACCACCAACATGACAAAAATCCAGAATATTAGTGGGCTGGTTTGAAAGGGTTCATGTACCTTAGAGAAGCCGTGTTTTAATCCTATCTTGTGGGAGCGACCGTTTCTTTTAAACCCTACTCAGCACCGTATGTTGGAAGCTTGATTAGATTATCTCCACAGAGCTGTGGCTGACCCAATTGTGGGTATTAACGTTTGAATAGAGGGAGTTGTGACTGCATCCATTCCAGGTGGGTTTTGATTAGTTTACTGGAGCCTTTAAAAGAGGAAGCATTTTCGAGAGCATCCCTTTTAGAGCCATGAGAAAGCCACAAGAACATGAGAGCCAGTGAAGCCAGAGACCTTTGGAGATGAAGAAGGAAAACATCCTGGGGGGAGCTTCATGAAACAAGAAGCCTGGGGAGAAAGCTAGCAGACATCACCATATTCACCATGTGCCTTTCCAGTCAAGAGAGAAACCCTGAACTTCATCAGTCTTTCTTGAGTGAAGGTAACCTCTTGTTGGTGCCTTAATTTGGACATTTTTATAGACTTACTTTAATTGGGACATTTCACGGCCTTAGAACTATAAACTTGCAACTTAACAAATTCCCCCGTTAAAAAGGCATTCTGTTTCTGCAATATTGCATTCCAGCAGCTAGCAAACTAGAACAATTAGCATACTTTTTTCTTCATTAGCCAATAAACTCTGTGATTTTTTTTTATTTTTGATATTTTTTGGCTGCATACTCTTTGACCACGTCTTCATATAACAATGTTTTTGAGAGTTATTTTTTATAGAGAGAATGGAAGAATAAATCAGTCTTGTGACTGAAATTTGTTTTTTTATTATTGAGAGTTGAGATATATAAATCATGTGATTCTACTGAGAGATAAACCTGCCGCTGGTACCCTCAAAATATAGGAAGTTGATCAATTCTATTTCATATGTTTCCCATCAAAAAGCAGGGTGCATTTATAATTACATCAAGTATGTTCCTGGCAGGTAAGAACTTCCTTTTGATGAGGCTTCTATGAGAACCGAATTCTCGGATTTTACAAAGACTAATAACTGGAAGAATCCGCCACCAAGTAGCTTTGACTCTACAAGTTTCAAACCTCCACTGCCCACATACTTCTGATTTCTGGCCTGTTAGGACACATTCACATCACAGTAAACTCTGCCCTGCATCTTCACCTTGTGACGCCAGGTGACTTGACACACTGTGGGGCATGTTAGGAGAATCCTGAAGCAATATCCTGGCTAGGGAGCAGAATCCCTAGCAATAACAACCATACTCCCAAACTAAACCCAAACTAATGTACACTTACTGGGATCCCCCTTTGTTCTATTTCCAGAATGCCCAGGTCACTCCAGCGCCACCTGGCATGAGAGCAAAAATGTCAGAGTGAAAGTCAGAGTGGAAGAAGACAACAGTCTTATTTAACTGCAGTTGAATTATCTTTTGCAAAGTTTTCAAAAACATTTGACCATGTGAACACAGAGCCATGTTCCCTCGCAAGGGCCTTGGACAGGGGTCTAAGTGACAGGCCTGAACTAGCTGCAGAATAAACCCATCTCAGCTTCTAGATAGAATACCATCCCTCGGCTCCCTCTCTACTTGCATCCCGTCCCTATCCTCCCACCTGCATCCACATTCACCTGGACAAAAGCAACAGTCCTGTATTAAGTGTTCCTTCATCTCCTCTCACTGGCTCCAGTCCATCTAAAATGCAACTTTGTTATGTGACTCCCCTATTTAAAACCTTTCTGTGCTCCTCTTTGCTATGGTAACTCTGCTTGGCCTCCAAGTCTCCTTCCACCTCTCCACCCTTCTCTCTCGCCTTGACCCGCCTCACTCCTTATGCTCTAGACCACACCAGGATGTCTCCACTCTATGGCTTTTGTCTTTCAGTTTCCCCTTTCTTTTCTCTGCACATATCCTCTTCCCACTCCTAATTGTCTGTTTGATGAACATCTATTCTCCTTTCAAGAAGCTTAAGGATCTCTCTCCAAAAAGTCTTCTCAACAAATCAGATAAAATTAACTCGCACCCCCTTTATTCCCACTAATCCACTTCTTTAAGTTTAGAAAAAAAAGGTTGTTTTAATTACATAAGAAATAGAGTAATGCATTCCCATTGTGAAAAGGGGGATTCAACAGTTAGAGTAATTTGTTTGATGTGTTTCTTTCTCTATCTCATATAAATTAGTGCCCTACTCCTCCTTTACACATCCCCATCTACTATTGTATGAACCCCATAAGGGCTTCTTCATCTCTCTTGGGGATCCAGTGTCTAGTTGTAATAATTACCAGCACTACAAAAGAGTACACTGAAGCATAGAGAGCTTAAGAAAGTTGCCCAGGTTACCCAGAGAAGTGTTAGCTAGGATTCAAACTCAGGCAGAGCATTACTTAATAAAGGTTTAATTGGCAATTAATGGACAGTCATGTTGCGACAAGTGGCATTTGCATTAGATAGAAGAGTTATCCCCCGGAGAAGGTTAAACTCATGCTATCAAAGTAGAATGAGAATGTGTAATGATTTTATAAAGTCATCATGGTAGTATAGGGCACACAGTAATAGACCAATTATTTTTTCTTAACCAGTTGCACAAAGCTTGTCTTTGCTGCAGCCCTAAATTATGACATGCCATGGAAATTTTAACACCCTAGTATCTGAAGAGTCTGCTCATGATTCTCTTTAAAACAGTGAATAAACCATTTGTCATTTGTGACTTATTTTAAAAAGTAATTTCAGTCACTTCCTGTAGAACCTACCAATACCTGCAACTTGGAAGCATCTCCAGTTTCTTTTATTTATTCCTGTTGTGTCTAGCACAGAGCTGGGATTACAACAACAGTCAAACATTCTCTGAATAATAAACTATAAATTACTTCCACTGGCAGTGTGGTTGATTTCATTAGAATGATGCACACAGCTTTGGTAATCCCCCACGCAAGGTGAGTGCCTCGGGCTAGTTAAGGAACTCTCTGATCTCTGTTGACAATGGCCTGTGCTCTTGGCTTGTTTAAAGTAGAAAGCCCTTAGGCCAAAGTCTGCTTGTCAACAGGAGCTGAGCAAGTTTGGCTTTCCCTTCAATAGACCTCAGGTACACAAAATTAAGTTAACCTCATCCTTGGTTCTGGTCCTCTGTCATGATTGGTTCATGAATGGCCCTCTTTTATTTTATTTATTATTCATTTATTGATTAATGATATAGTAAGCATCTCTAAACCCACCACCTAAACCAAAATCTAGAACATGCACAATCACTTTCATTTACCTCTGTTTTCCTCCCTATTCCACCCTACTTCTCCCAGGCCCACTATCCTAAGCTTTGCATTTATCATTTTGTTGCTTTTCTGAAAATTAAACTATTTTATTTTGAGATCATTGCAGACTCACATGCAGTCATAAAAAAATTAATCTAAAGAGACCCCTTGGTACCCTTTACCCAATTTCCCCCAATGGTAAAATCTTGCACACTATATCACAATATTACAACCAGGGTACTGACATTGATATTGTCAATATTCAGAACATTCCCCTCACCTCAAGGATCCCTCTTATTGTCCTTTTGTAAACACAATTTACTTTCCTTCCATCCCACTCCTCCCTTAACCTTTAGCTGCTATTATTCTGTCCTCCATGTCTATAATGGTATTTCAAGTACGTTGTATTAATGGAACCGTACAGTATGTAAACTTTGGGGAGTGGCTTTTTTCACTCAGCAAAATTCTCTGGAGATGGATTTAGGTTGTTGCATATATCAATATCTCATTCCTTTCCATCGCTAAGTATTATTCAAGGGTATGGAGGTACCACAGTTCATTGACCCATTCACTTTCTGAAGGACATCTAGGTTGTTTCCAGTTTGGGGCTATTACTCATAAAGCTGCCATAAACATTTGAATCCTGCTTTCCAATTATTTTATCAAATTGAGGCATCCATTGAGCCTTCTTAAAGGCTGAAAGTGAGACATTTCTTTGAACAACTAGTTGACTTGGTTACTCGACATTTGCTAGATGAGATGTCTTTGGGGGCTTCCTTTCAGTTCTGACTTATGGGCCCCCTAGTGGGGCCTGGCTTAAGATTCTACGTGTGGTAAATATTTACTAAGACTTACTGGCTGTCTGACTCAAGAGTGTGGTTCCCAATAATAAGAACCACACACCATAAAGCAGTTCCAGGAATTTTCTGGTTACTCAGTGGTGTTAGGTTAAGCTGTAAAAACAAAATGCAGGCATCCTGCCCATTTCCCAGCCACTTCTCCCCGCATCCATCTTGAACAGAATTGGATCACAAAGAACGGAGTGAGGAACTCCAAAGACCTCTCGCAATGTAGCCCCCGGCTGGCCCTGGGAATAACGTTCTTCAAGGAGTTGGGGCTTCATAAGGGTTGCTTCTCCTCCACTTGGGGCTCATACAACTTGTCTCCTCCTTGTGTCCTTGTTTCTTTCCAAGGAAGCCAGTTTAAAATGTGGTGGAGTTGAGGCTGTGCACTGTTGTATCCGGTGCCCGTGAACCTGAGAGATGCAGTCATGTCCTCCCTGTGCCTCAGTTGGACCCCCTCTAGAAGTGACTGGAAAGCCAGATGGGGAGGAGGCCCTAAACTGGCAGAGTGACAATGCCAAAGTGATTTCCTTTTGGAGGCACAGATTCATCAGACTCCCAGCATTTGCAGAGGCGTGCAAGGCATTGTCAGACTTTTGCTGAAAGTGTCCCTACTATCACCTTCCCAAGTTGGCCCTACATTCTTCACAGTTATTCGCCACCCCTTTTATTCACCTTACTCACGCATCTTGAACTTCTTTTTTTTAAGGTCATATCAGTAGCTCAGAATATTCCCCCAATCAACCTCTATCTTTTCCTGCCATCAAGTGGTTTCTGAAACCACCTCTTCCAGGAAGTCTTTCCTTAGTAACCAGAGCAATGAAATCTCCTGGCCTTCCTCCGCACTGCCTACTCTCCTCACAGGACTTCCCCTTTGTTTTCACGAAACATAAACATTGCAATTTACTTATTAGTTTAATGTGTTTTGAATAGACTCTGGGGGAAGGATGTAATAATAGCTGATGCCCTCTGAGATGTAGGGTGGTGTCAAACTTGATGTGAAAGTGAACCCAACATATCAGAGCAGCAAACAAGGACCTTGCACTAGGTGTGACTTTGCAGGTGTTACTCAGTCTTTAGAACCTGAACTTCCATTTTCCCAGGGGCACTGTTTATATGTGCAGCATTATCCAGATGCTTCAGTGTATTCATTTGGCATGTTTACTGAGCACCTACTATGAGCCAGGTCCTGTGTTACACACAGGGGGAGTAGTGACCATTGGAAGTTTTTAAGACTATTGTGGTAAACTACCAATGTGGTGGCCACAATGAGCCATGTTCCTTAGCACTCATGCCTTTGCGTAACTCTCCCCCAACTCGTACCCTTTCTTAAATCTGGGCTACCGTTTCTTGAATCTGGGCTGGCCGGTGATCTGCTTTAATTAGTAGAATATAACAGAAGTGATGCCTGTTCCAGGCCTAAACCCAAGAAGAATTTTCTGTTTTAGCGGTCTAGGGAGCCTGGAGCTGCCATGTAAGATGTCCAGCTACTCTGCTGGAGAAACCATGTGGAGAGGCCACTGGAACTCCAGGAAAACAGAGTTCCAGTTGAACCCAGCCTCCGGACAAGCCAACTGAATGCAGCCACGTGGGGAGACCACCAGCAAGATCAGGAGAACCATCCAGCTGGCCCTAGCTCAGATTGCAGAATTGTGAGCAAATAACCATTTGGTTACTGTTTTTAAGCCACTATTTCTGGGATGGTTTGTTTTATAGCATTTGATAGCCAAAAAGCTATCATTCCTAAAGACAGGAGAGGAATGTATGATCTTTCAAAATGACTTCAAGATACTTTGATGGGCCAAATGCTTCGAAACTTAAAAATCAAGCAGAGTCACGATAATAATGGGGCTTTTATAAAACAGCCCTTTCCAGGTTCTTGGATAAGAATTAACCTGTTCATCTTCCTGAAAATAAGCTATAATATTAATGCAATCCTAAATAATTACCAGTGGGATATTTTTGTTATCTTAGGCAAGCTGCTGCCAGAGTTCATATGAGGAAATAAATGAGCAAAAGTAGCAAAGAACATTCTGGAAAAATAACAATAACAAGGAAGGTAGAGAAATAGTCCCAACAGAAAATAAACACACCAATATTTATTTTGGTGTTTATATACCAACATACCATAAAGCTATAAAAATTAAAACAGTATGGTATGGAGATGAACAGAACAGATATTCAAATCTAACATATTAGATTTTATCAGGTGAAAAATGTGGCATCTCAAATCAGTGGTGGGAAAAGAATTTTTCAGTAAACTGGCGTCAGACAGGCGGTTTCCATGGTGATACCCCAGTCCACCTGGTCTCTGGGAAAATGTGATGAAGTCTGTGGCCTTCCCTGATATCTTATGGCTCACCTCCACTCTGAGGGGCGCTGTGTTAGCCCTGGGGACGGCCGCGACCCCCTTCAATGCTCAGTCAGATGGTTTCTCTGGGCCCTCGAATGCAGGGGACTCTGCACTCGCCTGCGGCCCCCTCAGCCAGCTCCTCCCACCATGCCCATGTGATGCGGCAAGAGCTCCAAACGCCTTCTGTGCAACGACAGAGCTGAGAGCTAAATACTGGCCATCGCTGGGCTGAATACCACACCAATGATGGGCTGTGCCCTCTCGGCGTCCCAAGCAGAAGCCTCTGCTCTCTGCTCGCCTTCAACCTTCCCCTAGGCTCTGAGATTACTGCACAGAGAGGGAAGTGCTGGCTCTGGGTCCGCCAGCTTCACCCTCCTCGTCTTCCAGGTCACCGGGGACAGAAGAGTCAGGGTTTCCACGTCTCCCTTCTCTCCTAGAGGCTCCTGCCAGCTGGTCCACCAAGCCTGGCTGCCTCTGGCTGTGTTCAATAGGGGGCAAATGGAATTTAGAATTTTCTAGAAACAAAATATGGTTTTCAAGATTTCCTTGAGACTCACAGCTGTTCCAAAACGCTTTGCTCCAGGCGGGGCCCATCCTTCCCTTCCCCGGTACAGTAAGTCTCAGGACTCGGTTGTAGACATGAAGGGTCTGGAGGGAACCAGGTTTAACTGGAAAACAAATCACTTTTAATGTTTTCAAACCATTGTTCTTGTAACAGACTACATACATTTGGAGAGCAGATACAATCTCAAGCAGCAGGCAACCAAAGTTAATTTCTTTTATAATTTAGGTTAATATCATAAATATACTACCCAAGAAAAAGAATAGTGGATTAAATGTGTGGCAAACAGTTCTATTTTCCCCTAAAAACTTCATGACACAGTTGTGTGTAGTTGCTTTGGCACCTTATTTAATTCATATTTTACCAAATCAGAATTTCTTATAACTATAAACCTGAGAGGCGGATCTGTTAGTGTCCTACGATGAAAAAATGATTTGCTATGATGATTTATTTCCCAAGCAATTAACAGAAAAAGTACATATTTAACGTCTTTAAAGATTATCAGTTGTTGCTGTTTTTCTAACTTTCAAAATGTATAATATAACATATATACAAAGCAAAGAAAGAAAAAAAGCAATAGTTTTCAGAGCATACTTCAACAAGTAGTTACAACACAAATCCCAGAGTTTGTCATGGGCTACCATATGATCCTCTCAGAATTTTTCCTTCTAGCTGCTCCAGAACATAGGAGGCTAGAAGGAATAATTTTTTTTTCTTTTTAACACAGGTAGGCACTGGGAATCAAACCCGGGTCTGTGGCATGGCAGGTGACAACTCTGCCACTGCACCACCATTGCCCACCCAGAATAAATATTTTTTATCATCAGTTTTTTTGGTGTGAAAAATAACATACATACAAAAAAGTAATAAATTTCAAAGCACAGCACAATAATTAGTTGTAGAACAGATTTCAGAGTTTGGTATGAGTTACAATTCAATAATTTTAGGTTTTTACTTCTAGCTGCTCTAAGATACAGGAAATTAAAAGAAATATCAATATAATGATTCAGCAGTCACATTTGTTAAACCCTACCTTCTTTATACAACTCCACCATCACTTTTGATCTTTCTCTCACTCTTTAGGGGTATTTGGGCTATGCCCATTATAACCTTTTCATGTTGGAAGGGGCTGTCAACAACATGGGGTTGGGGAATGGAACTATCTGACATTCTGGAGAGGCTGGACCCTCTACGTTTCAGGACTTATCTGGTCCAAGCACCCAACTAGAGGTTGTAGGTCTCTGGAAAGTTACCGTCATGCATGGAACCTTTGCAGAATCTTATATAATGCCCTAGGTGTTCTTTTGGATTGGCTGGAATGGTTTTGTTGGGGTTTGGCAAGTTATGATAGGTAGCAATGTCTAACTGAAGCTTGACTAAGAGTGACCTCAAGAGTAGCCTCTCTCTGTCACTGATACCTATTTGTTACACTTCTTTTCCCCCTTTTGGTCAGGATGGCATTGTTGATCCTGTGGTGCCAGGGCCAGGCTCATCCCTGGGAGTCATCCCCCACGCTGCCAGGGAGACTTTCACCCCTGGATGTCATGTCCCACGTAGGGGGCCGGGCAATGGTTTCACTTGCAGAGTTGGGCTTAGAGAAAGTGAGGCCACTTGATAAATCAGTGGCTTTAAACTACTTTGGGTGATTTCTCAGACACTGCTATTAACCTGGGAATCTTAGCTGTTCTTTAACTCTTGGGAAACTTAGAAATATTTGTGGTTATCATATGTTACTACATGTCACTGAAGGAAAAAATGGACCCATGACATAGCTATGGGATAATGGTGAGGACATCTGAGACCTTGGACAAGGCGGGAGGTTGGAGGCAGGGCTGGGAATCAGGCAGAGCTGGCTCTTTAGTCTGCAGACATTTGCAGACCGGTGGGGAAGGAGGTAAGGGGTGTCCCCTCTCTCAGTCTCCTCTTCATCATTAGGGTGGGGATGATAATTGCCTTACCTTCTGAGCTGTTTTGAGGATTAAATGAGATGACGCATGTGGCGCTCTTAGCATGCTTGGAAAGCCTTTGATACATGTACTAGTATTTTATTACTATCACTTTCAACAAATGAGTTGATAAGATTAAATTTAAACATGGCAAAGTATTCTGTATAATTCTGGACATCTAGTAGAATCTTATATGCTTGTTTTAAAAAATCTGCTACTCTGAACAATTCTATAACTCACACCGCTGCCTGCCCTACACAATTTTTTTTTAAATGTGATTTATGGGGCAGTACAAGGATAGCTCAGTGGTAGAATTCTCTCCTGCCATGCTGGAGACTGGGGTTCGATTCCCAGAGCCTATCCATGCCCCCCTCCCCCCCCCAAAAAAGTGATTTACAGAGAGGTAGGAAAGAGAAAATGAGAGTTTTGTTAGAAAAAAGTGGTTTTTGAGAATTCAGAGGCTTGGATCTGATGTATTACCCAGTGGAAGGAACCACAGGCATATCTGTCCATCACATATACCATTTGATGAGATCTCTGGGAAGCAGAATACCTTCCAAACAACATCAGGGATAATACTTGATCTTGTTCCCTTTGTGGCTCCATCTTGGCTTGTCCCTCCACTGTTTCTCTCACTCTGACTCTGATGAAGACTCAGGCAGCCAGGGCAGAGCACCCAGCAAATAAGTCCAGTGTTTCAGGGAGGTAAGCTGGGGAGTTCGGGGGTGGGGGTGGGGGGTGGGGAGGGGGAGGTGGTTGTCACAAAATCCATCACCAGTACAGAAAGCAGAATTCATGTTTTAGGACTTTTGTTCCCTTCGAATGTGAAAGGAAAAGGAATGAGGATTAATTTCAGTAAGTAATATTTCCAGAGAAGCAATTGATTGTCAAATCCATAGCTTTTTTAAAAGAAAAATTGTTGGGTTTGGCTTAGAACAAAGAAAATTGTAGTAATTATTAAGACTTGCCAGTAAATTACAGGAATTTCTTTGAGTTCCATTGCAGTTTCTGAAACAAAACAACGTAATTTCTTGCAAGCAGCTAATTCCACAGAAGTCTCAGAACCCCTGTGTTTCCTGATCACCTTCCCCCTGGAGCCTGAGAATCCAGGCAGAAGTGTGGGTTCCCTCCTGCCCTGGATTCCCTCCTATCCTGGCCTTTCCCTGAGTTCCCTCTTTGCCACCCTGATGGATTCTTGGCTGCCACTGATGTCCCCCACCTCCCCTGCCGATGGCGATTTGCTTGAGGGCTGGGTCTGTGCCTTGATTTATGTGTGCATTTCCACAACACCCCTTTAGCACACTACTTGCATTCATTAAACATTTGTGAAATAAGAGTGATTATGAATAATGATTTTTAAGTATTGTTTGAAGGGTGGCTGAGAAAGACCATGGGGCTCTGGGGTTGGATGTGTGGGACCTAGGCAGAGATGGCCCCACAAGTTGGCCAAATTTTGTTATTCTGCCAGGGTCATTCCCTGGTCTCCACACCCTCACAGGATCAGAGTTGGGCACACACGGCATGTGGAATATGACAAGTCAGAGAGGATTCAGACCTGTGCTTATTTGAACCGTCTTCCTGCCAACTCTCTTATTAGGGAAGGAAATGAAGCAAAATACACAGGTCAAAGTCTCCCCTCTGCTCCTTTTTCCCATCCATTTTTCCAGCGTTGATGCTCAGCAGTAAAAGGGCTCAAAAGGAAGGAGCCTCAAATATAGGAATAGAGGAAAAAGCAACTGAATCAGCTGTTGCTACAAAGAGCAGAGATGGGAGGTCTACGGGGGTCGTTGGGTGATACAGGCAGCAAGGACTGGGACAGGGAGGGTCATCATAGGCTGCTTCATGGAGGAACTAAACCTCCAAAAGAGTTTTGAGGGAACAAAAGAATGAAATGGTAAAGTCTCAAGATATATACGGTCTGGTGAAATGGTGTATGGAGGAGGTTCTAATCAAGGTGAAATCAGGGGCAGAGATGGTCAGAGAACCCTGTTGCCATCGTGGCAGACGTGGTCCACAGAGCCCAAGGGGTGAGAAGCAAGGGAGGTCTTAAAATCCGTGACTAGGTAGGAGTCCAAAGGCATTGGAACTATTCTCTAAATGAGGCCATTTATCAATTGATGAACGTTTAGGTTGTGCCCACTTTTTGTCTATTTTAAATAATGCCACTATGAACATTCGTGTACAAGTTATTGTGTGGATGCATGTTTTCAATTCTCTTGTATATATACCTAAGGGTGAGTAGAATAGCCAGGCCATATGGTAACTATCATTTCTCTGATAATTTCGACTCCTCTGTTTTTCTGATCTTTCTGTAATGGATATCAATTTGATATTGGACCTTCTGGATTTATTCTCTTTGTTTCTTATCTCTTTTTTTCAAATGCAATCATATAATCTGTTTGATTTTGGGGGAGAATTTGCCCACCTAACTGAATTTTCAATTTCAACTCTTTTTAATTTTCAAGAACCCTTAACTTGCTAAACATTCTTTTAAAATAGTGTTCTGTTTTTTTGTTCTGTTTTGTTTTGTTTTTTAATAATGCAGTGTTTTTTCCTTATCTCTTTGAAGACATAATTATTCTGGGGTTTTGTTTTGTTTTCATCTTTGTGTACTCTGAACTCCTATTTTCTTGTTTGTTTGCTTTTGTTTTCACTCATTCAGTTAACCAGTATGCAGTGAGGGCCCATCATGAGCCAGGCATTACTCTACTTGCTTGGGATACATCAGAGAATAGAACAAAGACTCTTTCTTATCCTTATGGGAATCACGTTCTTTTGGTTTCTGTCTTTGATACTGGAAGATTTCCTCAAATGTCTGGTGAAGCTTGGTGGTTAAGAGCTGGCTTCAACAATGGGGATTTATTGGTTCATGGTTTTGAGGCTAGGATAAGTACAAAATCAAGCCATCATCAAGGTGGTCTTTTCCCCAAAAGACTGTGGCATTTTGGATTGCTGAGTTCTTGACTTGGCTGTCAAATGAAGTGCATGTGGCTACATCTTCCTTCTCTTCCAGGTTCTGGCTGCTGTTACTATGGCTTTCTCTCTCTTTGTGGCCTTCCCTGTAAGGCCTTCAATAATAGGATTAAGACCCATCCTGATTTAGTTAGGCTACACCCTAACTGAAGTACCCCCATCAAAGGGTCCTATTTATAATGGGTCCACACCCACAGGAATGGATTAACTTTAAGAACATGCTTTTCTGGAGCACACAGCTCCAGACCATCACACTTGTTCTGTACATTTTGTTTTATTTTGTAATGAAACTTTGTTTTTGTCTGCTAAAGTTGCTGAAATGTAATATACCAGAAATGGGTTGGCTTTTAGCAATGGGGATTTATTAACTCACAAGCTTACAGTTCTGAGGCTGTGAAAATGTCCAAATCAAGGCATCATCAGGATGATACCTGGACTCTGAAGACAGGCTGCTGGCAATCCTCAGCTCCTCTGCCACATGGCAAGGCACATGGTGGGTCTACCCGTCTCTCCCTTCTCTTCTGGGTTTTGTTGCTTTTAGCTTCTGGCTTCTCTGACTGTGGCTTTCTTTCTCAGCTTCTGTCTTTCTCTTTTAGCTTCTGTGGTTTCTGTGTTTCATCCTCTTTATAAGGGACTCCTGCAAGTGGCTTAGGACCCACGTGGGGCATGTCTTAACTGAAGTAACCTAATCAAATATCTCACCCACACTAAGTCTACACTCACAGGAATGGTTTAGGTTTAAGAATATGATCTTTCCTGCAGTAAGTAACAGTTTGAGACCATCAAAAACTTACATAAAGTACATACATAAATCTAACAATAAAGGGTATGTGAACCTTAAATGTATAATGGTGAAATTTTATATATGTATATGTCCATATAAGTACCACTTAGATGAAAATATAGAACATTTCCTCTACCCAAAAAGGTTCCTTTGTGCCTATTCCCAATTAATCTTTCCTTTCTCTGCTGAGTAATTACCACAGATTACTTTTCACTACTGTGATATAAATGGGTTCATACAATGAGTATTCTTTTGTGCCTGACTTCTTTCATTCAATATAATGTCTTCACTTTCATCCATGTTGTTGTGTATATCCATAGTTTATTTTTATGCCTGTGCAGCATTTCATTATATATATGCAAAAAATTATTTTTTTTACTATTGATGAACATCTGGATCGCTTCCAGTTTTCTGTGGAATTCTTATAATATCTATTAATTTTGAAGAATGAACTACAAAAATCTTCTGGACTCTCTATGTAAGAGGGCCTAGAAATCAGTGAGCTTCACAATAGGGAGACTGGTGTGAACAGCTGAAGACAAGGTTAGGGACCCCAAATATCACTATATTCTATCTTTTCTCTGGTATTGTTCCGTTTCTCCAGAGAAAGATCCTCCAAAGCATGTGAGTCAAGCTTCTGGAATTCTGGAATGAGGAGTCTCATCAGAGCAATGCAGAATTACACTTTGCCCTTTTAGTTCTTAACTTCCAGAATCTTTTTATTTCAGTTTCCCCAGACAATAAACTCCTTTGGTGGAGGAAATCACTGATAGTGGGTGAAAGGGATGGGGACACAATCTCGTTTCTAGGCTCCTGAAACTCATCTTGGCCTTTTGTGGCCATTCTTCAGATATCCAGAGATTTTGGAGGCACATTCTGATCTGTTAATTCATCAACCTTTCCTCCATTCACTTTTTTTCTAGTTTATGGTTTGGGGCAACATACTCCTGATTTCCTCAGAAGAGAGTGTGTTTTTCTCTTTCTTGTTCTTGTTATTTTGTCAATTTCTTGAAGTTAATGGCACCTAAGCACTAATTCTAAGCATCGTTTTTAAGCGCTGTAAGAGACAGGCAGCTGAACCTACCATCTTTGCAGGTTCGCCTCTAACAATTCACCTTTAGCCATGGGCCATATGGACCTACGTGATATTTGCCAAGAACACCTGCTCTCTCACTACCACCTACCTTGATAAAGTCTCTTCACATTGTTGGGAACATTCTTCCCTGATAGTTTGGCCAAAACATTCAAGACACTCAAATGTCACCTCATCTACATAGACTTCCATGATTTCTCCCTAAAGTTCCCTATATGTACATCTATTATGGCATTTGTTGCACTGCATTATCATTGTTCACATGCTCATTTTCCTCAGTACAATATGACTTCTTGAAAGGAGTTATCATAGTTTTTTTTCATTTCCTTTATCAAATCAAGTAATAATTATAGTAAAACAGAGGACTGTGTCAAGTACTAGTCTAAAGACTTCATATATCTGAACTCATTTAATTATCAAGTGACCCTATGAGGTAGGTATTATCACCCTTACTTTACATATGAGAAAACGCAGTACAGAAAGATTTAGTAACTTGCCCAGGGCCACTTTAATAATTGTAGAACAGAAATTTGATCTCAGATGATCTAGCTCAGAGACCATGCGCCTTACCTCTCTGCCTTCTGAACTGAGTAAGTACCCAATATGTATTTATTGAATGACTGAATAAATGAACAGATAGGAAAAAATTTAGGCCTTCAAAAGAAAGTCAAATAAACTCAGCTTCAGAGCATCTATATTTTACAAGATGATGTCATACTTTTTTTAGGCAAATAAAAAAGTTTGATTTTATTGACTCAGTTCCTATGCAACCCAAGCCATAAAGGCTCAGGGAAAGAGGTTCAAAGTAAGATTTCTGTGGCTTACATAACTATCTTATATTTAACTACAGAACTAGTATTATACATGATTCATGCTTATACACGTTTTGGCAGGAATACACGATTGGGTATATATGTTTTTTTTCTAAATCAGGAATTGATTATCCCTGCAGTTAATTCTATTTTAAATAGATCAGGACACAGTCCTGTGATATAAACTTACGATAAAAAAAAAGGGTATTGAAGAGAGAAGTTACTGAATCTTTATCAACAAATAATGACATGAGAAACATTTTACCAGGAGATAAAAATACCCTGAATAGGTATTTCGGGGTATAAAATACCCCTAAAAGTTCCCAAATAGGAAACTGTGGAGTGGTGTTCTGGAGATTGTCTTCGACACAGTTGGTAAAGTTGCCTCAGCAGAATTAATCTTGAGGAGCTAAATATTTTTGCCATTTGTCTTTCCAACACAAACCAGGTAACAGCTGCATCACCACTCACTGGTACCACAAAAGATGTGTTTGTCGTTTCAGTATTGGGCTTTGGTGGCCATCCTGAGTTCTTTGGTAGTTGCAGGTGGTATAAAAGGTTGAGTCTGCTGCCAGTGCCTTCCTGATAGTACACAGTAATAAATATGACTCACCTTAACTCACTTAAAAGCTGATGTGCTTATGAAAACTATTCTTTCCCAGTTATTTTCCATCATTTGTGGGCTTCAGTGAGCCATGATAAGCCAAACAAACTCCAGGGAGTCTCCAAGGCCTCAACTGTTTCCTTCTGACATGGTTCAAAACTATTTAAGCCAGCTCTGAGGAGTGGGGATGAAAGCGGCAGTGAGCATTGTACTTTACGAGGGAGGTGTGGTTTAAGCAGTGGTTCTTAAACTTTAGTGTACATCAGAATCATCCGGAAGGTCTTTTAAAACGGATTGCTGGCCTTGATCTCAGAATTTCTGATTCAGTAGGTCTCAGATGGGGTCCAAGAATTAGCATTTTAAACATGTGGCCAAGTGATACTGATGCTGCTGGTTTGGGGACTAAACTATAGAATCAATGTTCTGCGTTTACAAAGATTAGTTTGCTGTTGCTACACAATTTATTGGGTTTCTCATTCTTGCAGCATAACTAATATCTCAAGTCAGAAAGTCTACAGGACGTTCTGGGCTTCAGAAAGAGGGAGGATTTTCTGTTTGTCAACATTCATTCATTCCAAGAGATTATTTATCATTATTAGTTAAGTATCCAATGAAAGGAATTAAAAAAATGGAGTAAGATGAAATCCTTGAAGTCAAATCACTACAACCTATTAGGGTAGATAAAAACAAAAGTGTGAGTAACAGGGCAGAACGTAGTAGGGCCACATAAGACTTCATAGTCCTATGAGGCACGATAACACTCAATCAAACATTTGAGCAAATATGACTTAGCAACCAGACATATATTAAAGTATATAATTATAAAACCAATAAGAGAGACTTTAAAGTCACTAAGTTGATAAACCTTGACTCCAGGGAAGAAATTTTAGTACTCAACAGCATTTTAGAAATGCAAATTCTACGTTTAAGACTCCACCAGTGTGTTTCTACATGCTTAGTGTTTTACATTGTTTAAAATGTCTATTCCAAGTTCCTCTTGCTTATATGTGCTGTGCTTAGGGAAACGAAAACATGCTAACAAGGCTCAGTTTTTTACCTGTTCCTCCTTCAGCTTTTGGTGTTCTTTTCTTTTCTGTATAGACCCAGACACTTACATTTTGGTATCAGGATTAACTAAACTTTTTTCATTCACAAATTCGATGGAGTCTGGGTGAGAATGGTTATGAAGAAGCTCAAATTAATAGAGCCACCATAATAAGCACACAGATTAGAGAGAGAATAAAATTTGGATGCCTTTTTGCTCCATAGTTCCAACAAAAAAAATACGTGGCTGTCTGTCTCTCTTTACCATTTTCTGATTTCTATGTCTTCCATTTAGAGAAACAGACTAATTCAAGCTATGGGTGTTTTCCTGTTGAACATAAATTAAGTAATAACGCCTCTTACATATTGCAAAGCCCATACGGAACTAGATGGTAGGATTTCTGGAGTACTATTTAAGTGCTCACAGAAAGCCTTGTCTGTTGGTTGGGAGCTATCTACCCCAGAAAAACATGTTGTTAATTTTTTTATTTTTCTAAGTAGGACCTTTCGATGAGATTACGTCAGTTAAGGTGTGGTCCACCTCAATCAGGATGGGTCTTAATCCTATTTGCAGAACATTATAAGCAAATGCAATTCAGACAGATAGAAGCCACAGAGGGAGTAGCAAGAAGGTGAAATCAATGGAAAATTGAAGAGAGATAGCAGAAGAGGCCGCATGCATTGTTACGTGACAAAGAAGCTTAGGACCAAGGATCTCTGATAGCCAGCCCCAAAACACCAGTCTTTGGGGAGAAAGCATTGACTTGATGATGCTTTGATTTGGACTTTTCCTAACCTCAAAACCATGAGCCAATAAATTTCCGTTGTTTAAGCCAATCCATTGCATGGCATTTGCTTGAGCAGTCAAGGAAAATAAAATACCTTGCTATGAATAGGAATCTCTTTAGAAATAAACTTGTAAACAAGGTAAAGATGATAAGAAATTGTGTTAATCAACAGCAAAGTCTAGCATCAACTTATATTTGGTTTTGCAATTATGTTTGCAAATATTTAGTCTTAACAGATGACCTTCATAGGCAGAACTTATGTATGTATGATGCTTTCGTGTCCCTAAATTAAAAACAGTGACTACAGAGGCATAGTACTCAATAACCACTTGGTAATGAGTTTCAGAAAACCCTCTGTAGGGCTTTTTATTTGTATTTATTTTTTTTTCCAATTTGGTGTCTACCATGTGGGTCATATTTGGGCATCAAGTGGTCCTTTTGGTATTCCATTTGGTCCTCTGGTATAATGCTTAGCACTGCTGCATCATAAGCCTACAGTAAAGATAAAATCATGCAGTGCTATGGTCATAGGACATAATATTTACTGACTTCAGTAGCTATAAATTGTTTTCCACCTCTAAATGAAAAGCACCACTTGTTAAAAAAAAATCTATAACTAAAAACAGAGTTGTAGGGTGGGCCACAGTGGCTCAGCAGGCAGAGTTCTTGCCTGCCATGCTAGAGACCTGGGTTTGTTTCCCAGTGCCCGCCCACGCAAAAAAAAAACAAAGAAAGAAAGAAAGAGTTGTAGTAGATCAAACTTCATTTACTTACTAAAGAGAGAGGATACAGGGCATTTCGACAAGTTGTCTTTGAAGCACTGTTGGCTTCTACTTTAACCATGAACATTTAAAAATCATGTGGTTACTTCATGTATCATTCAGACAAAACTTGAAGGTTAATTATATCTTCCCTATCAAAGGAGAGCCTTGCTATGTTTTCATCTGCTTCACCCAATTTTTGCAAAGTCCAATCAATTTTAGGTTACCTGAATTGTTTTATACTCCATCAAAGCAAATGTGTTTGCTGTAAGACTGAAACCTGCTCTTCAGTTGAAATAATATAGCAATACCATTTATTAGAAAGGGGGTTTATTAGAAAAGGTTATTAGAAAAGGGGGGAGAATGAAAATAAAGATTAATCATATGATAAGAATTATATTTGGATTCAAACTCTTATAGGTTCATATAACATTTACCAAGTTTAGTCCACTGCTTCCTAAGGTGTGGAATGTGTATCAATGGCAGTGTAGGAGACAATTTTAAATGATGCAAGGCATGCAATTAAGTAACACTAATTCTCATGAGAAATTTTAATTTGATTGTATGTGAGGAAAAGCCTTTGGTACTAAGTATCTTTAACACCTCTTTAACATTACTGAACTGTTTAACAGAGAGCTGGTCTCAAACTCAAGAGCCTTCATGGGCAAAAGTATCTACCTAAAATTTAATAACGTTTCCTTGTTTTAACTGAGTTGAAATTTATGATTACCATCTATTTTTGGCAAGTGACACTAGTTCCATTTGTGGTAGCAATATAAAATTTTTTCTTAGATAAACTCAATAAAAACTTTGTTTTAAAATTGAGAAGAACAAAGTTGATAGAATTACTTCCTGATTTCAAAACTTACTATAAAGTCAAGTAATCAGGATGGTGTGGTTGGTACTGGCATAAGACACAAAGATCAATGGAACAGAATTAAGATAAACCTCGAAAGCATTATGTTAAGTGAAAGGAGCCAGCCACAAAGGACTACATATTGTTTGATGCTATTTATAGGATATGTCCAGAACAGGCAAATCCATAAAGACAGAAAGTAGATTAGTGGCTGCCAGGGGTTGAGGGGAGGAGCCAACAGGGAGTAACAGCTAATGAATATGAGTTTCTTTTTGGGGTGATGAAAATATTCTGGAATTAGGTGGTGATGGTTGCACAACCTTGGAAATATACTAAAACCACTGGATTGTAGACTTTAAAAGGGTGAATTTTATGATATGCAAATTATATATCAATTTTAAAAAACTATAAAAAATTAAATGAATTTAAAGAATCTGGCAAAAACTGTGAAAGCAGGTTTCTAATGGCTAAAGTTTGGAAACCACAGATTTCCCTTCACTGATTTCAGAACCCAGTTGCTTTGATGGTGTTCTTTCTTCCTTACGATTAGATCTGATCTTGTGTGTTTTAGGTATCGTGCTCGTTTTTTGTTGAAGGGAATTTTAAGACCCCATCTGAATCCAGCCTTTTTTTCATAATAGGGGGGGTCAAAATTTGATTTTCAATTTTTTCCTTCAACCTTTCTGGCATTCCTTATTTATAGACTCTCTAATTTTTTTATTCTCATAGCTAGCTTGTTTTTGGCTTATGCAGAAACACAATTTCTCCTCTTACAGTGTATACTTCTCCAATTTTATCACTATCAGTCATGTTTATCATCTTAGTTAATAATGCTAATAAATTGTCTTTCTGATAGTTCTATTTTAAACTCTGTTAAAACTGGACTGGAGCGCTGGACTCTCAGAGGGATTTTAAGTCTCAGCTCTCTGTTTGGGGACCTTAAAATAAAACAGCAATAAACCTTTTAAAATTTCTTATTAAAATTTCCAAACAAAAAACTAGAAAGAATAAATCCATCACCCAGATTCAACATTATTAAGATTTTTACCACATTTGTTTGAGCATTACTTTTCCTTTCTCTTTGCTGAAGTATTTCAGAGTAAAACCTAGACATAATGTCATTAAACTTTATCTCAGAATGCATTTCTCTCTTTTAAAAGAAGGGCCATTTTATTATATAATCACAATGCCATTATCTTATCTAATCTAATAAAACTAACCATAGTTCTTTTGTTTGGGGCTTTTGAGGTGAAATAAACATCACAGATTTTTTCTTTTTTTTTTCTTTTGGATGGGCAGGAACCGGGAATCGAACCCAGGTCTCTGGCATGGCAGGAACATCACAGAATTTTAATATTATAAAAAAGTTAACAATGCATTAGAATAGCAACATTCCAGAGTCTCAAACAGTTTTGAAGTAAAATTTAGCATGGTCTGAAATGCAGGGTGCTGACGTACCATCTAACTAAAACTGAGATCAAGAATGCCTAAAAACAACTCTTAAAAATACATAACATCAAAAAGATAAACAAACAACAAAAAAATAACATCAAGATTTCAGTTTTTGTACATTATTTTAATTAAAAAATTGCTGTGTACAAATGTACAGATCTCAAATGTAAAATAAAAACATAATGCAATAAAGTAGATATATAAGTTTTCTTCACTGGGACAGACCTGTCAAATTTAAGCATTTATGATTATTAAGACATAATGAGCAAGAGAAGTACAGATTTTCCACCTTCATGATTAGTGAATTTCTTTGAAAATGGATGAAGGCATTACAGTAATCAAGAGGAAAAATAACTGGCAAGTTAGATGGTTCTGCCCATGTTGTATAACGTAAGTGACACAATAAAAGCTATTAAGAAATTTTAGTTAAATGTTAGAGGCATAGCTTTCTCAAACTTTTACCAATAATTATATACTTGCCAAACATCCTTAAATATAAAAGAGTTCTGTATGATTACATCATTCCACAATGACAATTTGCCCATGTATTAATCTGCTATATATATTTTTGAACCGAAATTATCTATACAAAATGATGAATACTGAAAAAAAACTATAAGTCCCAAGTTAAATTATTTTTAAAAGTTAAAACATCTATAGAAAACAAAAGCATAGGCAGGAAATATTGGCTACATGTCAGTTTTATTTGTGAAAGTAACTCTTGCACAAACAGTATTATTCTTTAAGTCTTACAAAGAAAAACAAAAGTAAAAACAAAAAATCCTAAAACTAACCTACAAATTCAACTTAACTGAACTTAGAGTAATAAGGTCAAGGCCAATGCTGCCATCTGCACATTAATTTGGCAAATCAAACTGAACCTAAAAAGACCAGAAAAAAAAACCACTGCACCTGCACCTGTAGCTGTGCAGAACTAATTACTTTTCAGCAATTAAATAAAGACAACTGTTCTCCAGCTCTTTTTTTCTTAATAGGAATATGTATATCACCAAAACCCCAGAGAATATACCATTTATGAAATTCCATAAAAGCTGCAAAGCAGTCAAGATGTGATAGCATTTAAGGATGATAAAGGTTTGCACACTTAATGCCCATTGATGTGCTTTGTGCCGATAGCCAAAAAATATTTTTTTAATCTACTAGGGATGAAATAGTGAGGAAAGAAACATAACATTACATCATATCCTAGCATACAGCTACTATATTTGTGCAAATGAATCTCTAAAGAATTATTTGTTGTTTTAAATGAAGTCCCTTCTAGGCATTAGACTGTAATCTATTGATGGCAACTATTTCCAATTCCCAAGATAAATAAAAAGAGCTTATGTATCAAGATTAATTTTTTTTGGCCGCAATGGATACCATTTTCTCTGGGGACAATCTTTAGTTCTCTTTCGTTTCAATACTATGTCAGTGGTTTTCCTGGCAGCAGTCTCTGTTGGTGTGGTTTCTATTTGTGTTATAAAGTTCTCAGGTTTAACATCCGGTTTCCTATAACAACTGGAAAAGATTTCTTGGTGGATCCTTTGGAGCTGGATAATAGGCTGCATCTTTAAAACTTGGGAAAATCCATCTGCTTGTTCAATTAACACAGGCAAGGACTTAAAAAAAAAAAGTAATACTCAAAGTTAATCTCAGGTTAACACATAGAGATGGACACGACACTCTAGGAATTTCATTCTTCAGGTCTAGGCTTGTTCTGAGGCCTAATTGCTTGGGGACATGGATATTCAACTTTACCTTCAAAATACCAGTTTTAGCTGAGGAACATTAACTGGAAGTTAAGACTAGAGAGATATTTTCTGTTTCTACAATAGTATTAAAATAAAACCTTGGCAGAGCAAGAGCTAATGGAAGTTTATAGCTAAGAGTTTAACGCCTGAAAGACCTTTTATACACCAATTTTTAAATAATGATTACTTTAGAAATCTTACTCATCAGGAGCAGCGATGAACAAATTTTTTCCTGAAACGGGCCAGACTAAATATTTTAGGCTTTGGGGGCTTTATGTCTGTCACAACTTGTCAAATCTGCCATTGTACTGCAAAAGCAGCCATACGCATATGGTAAATGAATGAATGTGATGTGTTCTTATAAAGCTTTCTTTACAAAAACAGGTAGTAAGCTGGATTTGGCCTGGCCCACCATAGTTAGCCAACCCCTGATTAAGAACATGCTATGAGAACCAGAAAATGCATGACCACCAGAAAATCAAGGAACAAATACAGACCACAAAACAATGTTAAAGAGAATTAACATCAGAACAAGGGAGAACTTGTCGGAGTTTAAAAATAACTCTCATATACTAGAAATCAAATGTTTTCCTGTTTGGGGGTAAAATAAACTTCAAGAACATATATAATTTTATATGTATATACATATATCCAAGTTGGATATGTAGTATATATAATATAGTAATTCTGGCTCTGGAGCCAGACTTCCAGGTTCAGCCACTTATTTGAGCAATATATTTGTACTTAGCTTCTCTTTGTCTCAATTTCAACATCTGTAAAATAGGGAAGTAGCAGTAACTATCTCATAGGGTTATTGTGAAGATTATATAAGGTAACATATGACCCATACTAAGTACTCAATAAACATTAGCAGGTATTATTATATGAAGTTGTGTGATGGGCTGCTAACACTCAGAACCCCAAAATATAGCCAACTTTTAAAGAAAGCAAGCATAATGCCTGATAAATGGTGGCTATTCTGAATGCTATTGTAATTTAATAAATTCATTAAAGATCTGTTTAAAGACTACTGAGCATTTACATTAGAGTAGTCTAAAACAGACTATTGACAGCAAATACCCACTTACACATTTCGTACATTTTATAATTTTTTAGCATGTAGCTTTTACCTTCATGGCTTCACTGATCTCCTTAGCAATTGTTTCCCCTCTGCATTTCAAATTTTCCGTACGAGAGGCTGCAAAGAAACCACCACAAAGCATTTTAGCTCTTTTTTTCCCCCTTAATACCAAATTATAAAAAACATGCAGGTACTATATAGATAAAAATGTGCAAGGATTATTCACGTTAGTTTAATTTTTCTCAGAATGCTTTGAAATCTAGCAAAGTAAGTGTCCTACTAAATTTATCTAGGTATATTAAATATTAAAACAGTAGAGTAAAACTTAAAGTTATAAGCATAAGATATGTTAGAAAACAAGAATCCTTTTATGAGTGGTACTAAGACTATTCACCCCTAAAGGAGACCTTAATGTTTATTCTAATAACCTACAATTATGTTTAACATCTTTAAGTACTATCATCACATTAAAAAAAAATTGGCTAATAAATTTTTTTATTGCTCTGAATTTTATAAACGTAAAACATTTAACCTTAGAAAATGTAATCACGCATTGCATAGAGGCCTTACATAGATGGAATTTCTGAATAAAAATTTGAATAGATTATCAATATTATTACCTTTTTTTCTTATTTCTTCAATGCTTTTCTGATTCCTAATACATTTAATTTTCTCCCAATCTTTGTTATAAATGTTAATAGCTGCTCCATAACAAAACCGTATGTAATTATTAGACATAAGAAAAACAGCAGCTATGAACACGGCTATAGAAAATTTTATTACAATTCCAAATGAAACTGGAAACAGGAAAAGTAATTCTATGATGGAATCATTTACAAACTAGTTTTTAGAAGAGTAATCATATTAGAAACTTCTCAAGTCTCAAGCAAGTGGCTAGTTAGTTATGTTAGAAGGAACACGGCTTTCCTGGCTCCAAGAGATGGGCAAATAAGCCATGCAAAGAATTTCTCTTATAGCTACTGTTTTTCTTTTCTGACTTTTCCTTAAATTTCATCAAAAAAAAAAAAAAAAAAAAAGGGAGACCACTTTTAGGGGAAAAGGAAATGAATAGAAAAAAAAACTTATAGAGAGAAAGAGGGCACACAGAGAAGGAGAAAGACAACATGACTGCCTCAGAAAAAAGATCATTAACTTGTTTTTGATACCAAGGATTTCTTTGTCAATTTGGTGAAGCCCATGGATCCTCCCTCAGAATACGTTTAATCTATTAATTTTAATTGCGGTAGAGTAATTTACATAGAGTAAAATGTATAGATCTTAAGTTTAGCATTCAATCACTTTTGACAAATGCATGCCAAGACACTGAACTTTTCCATCACACCAGAGCGTCACCTTGTGTCCCTTTTCCAATCTTCCCTATCAAAAGCAATCACTCATCTGATTTTTATCACTATACATTAGTTTTGCTTGTTATAGAATTTTAGAATGCTTTAAAATAAATAAAGTACGTGGGATTACAGAGAACCGAATAGATTTGAAAATATAATCATTAAAAAAATGTGATAGATAATGGATGTGCTTCTTTATTAATAATTTAAATAAGATCTAGTGGTAGGTCAAATAAGTAACTATTATAACTTAAAATGGAAATAATGAGTATAAATAATGATTTGAGCTATCTGCAATAACTAATGTAGCAATACCTTGCTACTAGAAGCCACACTGCAGTTACAGGTCCTGCTAATATTATCAATGTTAAAGACACTCATAATAGAAGGAAATGCTAAATTTCAATTTGGGATTAGTGAAAATAACAAGGTAATACTTTTCCTATCCAAGTTAACAAGCTCCCTATATTCTAAGGACCTCTGGTTTAGAATAATATGCTAGTCTAATTTTTATTCTTTTAAGATTTACAGCAATTACCCAAAAGTAGTTAGGGTCATGACAATTATTACATTTTCTCCTGGGTGTAGCAAGTAAATAGCCTATCTTTTGGTCCTCTCACGGCAAACTGGCTTCCAGTCAGGTCCATACTTATTTATTCTCTCCCACTCAAATTAACACCTGTGTAGGAGTTGTCCATTCAGGTGACAAACATTTATTTTGTATCTTCTATGGACTAGGGCTAAGTATGCATACTCAGAGTGAGGACAAATGCTCTCTGACCCTCAAGGAGCTTTCAGTTTAGAAGAGACAGATATATAGAAACAAGAAACAAATACTTTTCACAATCAGCTCAAATTTTTCCTATGCAGTCTCATATATCCACATTCCCTGACATATACTCTACCCCTGCCTTAACTGATGATTCTCCTGGTACAGGCTCTTCCTGAACAGTTCTTTTACAGTACTCATAAGACTTTAGTGAACTAATATATTTAGAATAGTATGTTTCAATGCTTTTGGACCCAACCTCCCTCTTTAGAACATATTCAATAAATCCCCACTGTGGGTCACTGGCCTTGTTTCTGGGGGAGAAGAATAACCTCTATATGCATACCTGGGATGCTTGCATTTCTGTGCTATTCTACCTGGTAGGTGGGAGGCTACAAGATTAAACCAGGAAACTTGTCTAGGGTTCACACTCCCAGAATCTGTCTTGAAGGCAGAGAGTCTGCAGACAGCTAAAGCAGTATAAGAAATAATTAAGGTGAAGCAGCCTGGGGCAAAGAACTACCTGTAATAAGTCATGTAACAGAGAACCAAGGAGAGGGTGAAAGTGTAATTCAAAGGGAGTGCCTGTAACTGGGAATTCCTAAGGCCAGGAACAATAATAAGCTTAGGACAAAAAGGAGGTTCAACTCAGGCTCAGATAAGACAGAGAGGACCCTACACCTCCCATTAGCCTTGGGCTGATCTTGTTAGGAGGACAAAGCTCTGAAGGAAACCACCAGTCCAAAATAGAGCCAACTGGTAAACAGTATGAAAGGTGCTTTTTGCTTTGGTTTGTTTTTACTGACTCCCAGCAAACAAAGACATTTCTGTCATATCATTAGCTGGACACAGACTTAACCGAACAGATAACTGAGGGACCAAATGCCAGAGCTGACACTTTAAAATATTAAAATGTACAGTGTATAACAAAAGATTATAAGACAAACAAAGCAACAGGAAATGATGGCCCTTCTAAAGGAATAAGATAAAAACCCAGAAATCATCAATGAACAGGACCAGACTTTGGATATACGAGATGAAAACTTAAAAAAAAATCCTCAATATGCTTAAGGAGATGGAGGAAAACACAAAGAAATAAACAAAGGATATCAGGAAAACAATGAATGTACAACATGAGAACCTCGACAAAGAGAGAGAGATTTTAAAAAGGAACCAAACAAATACCAGACTGAAGAGCACAAAAACTGAAATAAAAAATTTTTCAGAGTTGAGTTGGCAAAATAAGAATCAGTGAGTTCAAAGACAATTACAATGATTCAGTTCAAGAGTTGCGCAATGACCCTCCAAGTACCTGTGTGTAACCTACTGGGTGGCCAAGCCTGGCAAAGCTGTTGGAATGAATATTTGATTCTCTTTTTAAAATGTTAAAATAAAGACTCTTGTATAAAAAGAAAAAGAATTTTAAAAAGTGAACAGAGTTTAAGAGATCTGTGGGACACTATCAAGTGTACCAATGTATGCATGAGGGAGACCCAGAAGGAAGAGAAAGAGGCAAAAGGAATATTCAAAGAAATAATGGCAGAAAGCTTTCCAAATTTAATGAAAGACATGAATATGCACATTCAAGAAGCCCAACAAATTATAAACTAAAAAATGACCACAGACAAATGAGGAAAAAAATAGACAAATAATGGGGAACAAAGGTTAAAATAAATTGAGTAGATTGAAATACTAGTGGTCAATGAGACGGAGATGTAAGGAGTATAGTACGTGTGGTATGCAACAAGAGACCATTGGAGATGAAGAAGGAATATGCCCCTGGGGGAACTTCATGAAACAACAGCCTGGAGAGAAAGTTATCGGACATCGCCATGTTTGCCATGTGCCTTTCCAGTTGAGAGAAGAACCTTCATCTTCATCGACCTTCTTGATCCAAGATATCTTTCCCTGATGCCTTAGACTGGACATTTTTAAAGTCTTGATTTAATTGGGACATTTTCTCGGCCTTAGAACTATGAACTAGCAATTTATTAAATTTACCTTTTTAAAAAAGCCATTCCATTTTCTGGTATATTGCATTCCAGCAGCTGGCAAACTAGAACAGTATATATGGATCTTTTCTTTTTTATTTCTTTTGCTGGAGAGATGTAAGTGTTAAAAAAAAATGATCATGGTGATGTATACATAACTGTGATGATATTGTGAGCTATTGATTGTACACCATGTATAGAATGTTTGTATGTCAAGAATGTTTGTATGTGTGTTTAAGGTTTACAATAAAAATATTAAGGGTGGGCCACGGTGGCTCAGCAGGCAAGAATGCTTGTCTGCCATGCCAGAGGACCCAGGTTCGATTCCTGATGCCTGCTCATGTTAAAAAAAAAAAAATTAAACAAACAAACAAAAATGACTACATATAGACACAGAGTAATCAAACTGCCCAATGCTAAGGACAAGTAGTGAGTTCTGAAAGCTGCAAAAGAAAAGCAATGAGCTATGTACAAAGGAATCTCAATAAGTATCAATTTCTCATCAGAAACCCTGGAGGCAAGATGCCAGTGGGATAAAATATTTAAAGTGGTCAAAGAAAACAACTGCCAACCAAGAATTTTATACCCAGGGAGATTTTCCTTCAAAAATGAGGGAGATTAAGACATTCCCAGATAAACAAAAACTGAGGGAGTTCATCACCACTCGATCTGCCCTCTAAAGGGAGGTCTCTACACTGAAAAAAAGGACACTGGATAGTGAATTAAGTGGCATAAAGAAAGACCTCCAGTAAAGATAACCATATGGGTAGTTATAAATGCCAGTACTATCATATTGTATTTTTTGGTTGTAACTCCACTTTTACTTCAGATTCTAAAATGCAAATGCATAAAAAGTAAGATAAATCTATGATTTTGGACATACGATGTATAAAGATATAATTTGTAACAATTATGAGAAAAAGGTGGGGGGACAGGCATATAGGAAAGGTGTGTATGTATCTATTAATGTTAAGTTGGTATCAAAACAAATGTGATCATTATAGATCTAGGATGTTAAAATTTAAGCCCATTGGTAAATGCAAAGAAAATAAATGAAAAATATGTACAGAAAGAAATGAGAAAGAACTCAAAAAATACACTGATATGAAAGTAGGAATTTAAAAATTTAGGGACAAAAAGACATAAAACTTGCAAAGACGAAATAGTAAAATGCAGAAGAAAGCCCTGCATTATCAGTAGTGACTTTAAATGTAGATGGATTAAACTCTCCAGTTAAAAGACAGACACTAGTAAAACGGATTTAAAAAAACCATGACCCAGTTATACGCTGTTTACAAGAGACTCTCCATAAATTCAAACATACAAGTAGGTTGACAGAGAAAGGATGGAAAAAATTTACCACACAAACATTAGCCAAAAGAGAGCTGGGGTAGCTATACTAATATCAGATAAAACAGACTTTAAGTGAAAAACTGTCACTAGGGAAAAAGAAAGTTCCTATATACTGTTAATGAGGTTAATTCAACAAAAAGATATAATGATTAAATATATATATATATCCATCTATTGGCAGAGCCCCAAAATATGCAAAGCAAAAATGAACAGAATTGAAGAAGAAACAGACTTCAAAAGCCCACTTGCAAAAATGAATAGAACTAGACAGAAAACCAGTAAGGAGAGGACTTGAACCACACTATAAACCAAGCAGACCCAACAGACATATGTAGAATACTCCACCCATCACAGTCAGAATACACATTAATATTATTCAGCCATAAAACAGAATAAAGTACTGAAACATACTTCAACATAGATAAAACTTCAAAACATTCATGCTAAGTGAAGGAAGCCAGACACAAAAGGTTATACATGTGTGATGCCAATTATACAGAATAGTCACAATAGGCAAACCTAAGGGATAGACAGCAGATTAGTGGTTGCCAAGGGGTAAGGCAAGGATGGGAAGTGATTATTTAATGAGTACAGAATTCCTTTTGGGCTGATGAAAATGTCCTGGAACTAGACAGTAGTGATGGTTTACACAACAAAGAAATGTGCTAAGTCTCAATGAATTGTACACTTCAAAATGGTTAAGGTTATGTATTTTACTACAATTCAAAAAAATAACATCCATATGTGTAGAAGTCAGCCTCCAAGATGTCTCTGTCTCCTGGTATTTACACCCTCGTGCAGTCCCCTCCCATATTGTACCATGATTAGTCTGCATAACCTCTAACTTAAAACTCAAGAGACAGCGTATACTTCCGAGATTAGGTTTTATGAAAGTCTTCTGTCTTAGGGACTCATGCTTTCTCTCTTTTGATCTCTCTCTCTCTCTCTCTCAGATATTTCATGGAGATGTGTCTCCATTCAAGGTGGGGCTGCTTACTGGAGCCCTTTAAGAGGGAACCATTTTGGAAAAAGCTTTAGAGCCACGAGAGTCACGAGAGTCACCAGAACCGACGGAGCCAACAGAACAGACAGAGTCCTGAGGAAGTCACTGAAGAAGCCTGGAGAGAAAGCTAGCAGACATCACCATGTGCCCTCCTAGCTGAGAAAGAAATCCCAAACACCACTGGCCTTCTTAACCAAGGTATTCTTTCCTGGATGCCTTAGACTGGCCGTTTTTATAGGCTCACCTTAATTTGGACATCTTCACGGCCTTAGAACTATAAACTTGCAACCTAATAAATTCTCACTCTTTAAAAGCCATTCCGTTTCAGGTATATTGCATTCCTGCAGCTTACAAACTAAAACACTTATGTTTCCAGATTTCTTTTTGACACTTTGGACTGTATTTATTGTGTATATGAAAACATATTGGGTATATTATTTTAAAATGTAACTAATATGCTGTTTAAAAATGAGCTGATGTTTCCCAACTTTATAACAGATCAAGGTGATCAGCTGGGAAATCAAGGTGACAGTTATGTGGATATGGGTGTGTGTGAGTTTCTACAAATTCAGTGTCATTCACTGTTATCCCTCAAACACATACACACACACGATAATTTTTAAAATATTTGCTCTAGAAAATTATCTTACTTTTATGTATAGGTAGGGCAATACTATTATTCTTCATTGTTATTGCATACTTTACAAAATAATCTATCACCCAACAAATTTTTTATTAATAGCACTGACAATTATATCCATTGATGTGTGGAGCATTTCACTAGAATTCTTAGAGATTAATGGTGTCCATGACTAATGCAGAGAATTCCTAAAACACCCTGTCCTACTTTGAAAAAATGTCTATAAACCTGCATTGTTGACCACAATAGTTATGCTTCATCAAAAAAAAAAATTTTTTTCCCTATGTTTCCAAATTTCTTTTGGATACTTTGGATGTGCTTCATACACAAGCCAAGGACAATGTAAAAAGTGCCAAAAATACTTGGGCTTGTGTGTAAAACAGCATTAGGTCCCAGGCTTGGATAACTGTAAATAGATTTTCACATAAGAATACCTGGAAAGATATTCTAAAGCTGTGTTAGACACAGAAGACATTTAATATCCCTTGCCCCTGACTAAAAAATGCCAGCTGTCCCTCCATTACTGTGGTAACCAAAAATGCCCCAAATTTTCCAAAAGGGCTGCTAGGGGACAATAGTGCCCCTCAATGAGAACCACAGTATTCTTATATATCTTCCTGAACATCTGTGAAGTGCTATTAATCTTAGTATCCCTAGTGTTAAATACAGTGCCTGACATGTATAGTAGGAACTCAATGGTTATGATGGACCAGACTATGGTAGAGGGTACAGTGGAGACACAAAGGATGGTGCAGTCAATCCAAGGGGGATATGCAGGGAGAAGAAAAAGCTTCACAGGTGTTATAAAAGAGCTGCCTTAAAAGAGGATTTGCTGCTGGATGGGCTAGGGGTGAATAGGTAGGAGATGGATGGAAGAGGATGTGCACTTCCAAAACAAGGGAATATAGGAAGAAAGCGGAAGACCAGAAGCCAGGAAATGAGATCCAACACAAGACAGAAATAAAGCAAACTGCCAGGATGATGAAAGGAACAGATAGGATAAAAGCTTTGCAGCAGGGCTATACAACAAACAATTCAGATTGTAAAAGGAAGAAAGAAGGCTCCCAGAATAATATCTCCAAAATATATATATATTTTTAATGGATTTGATCAATAACCTGAACGTTTACTATACTGAGAGAAATTACACAGTTCTGTTGAAATGTTTGGGAATTAATAATGGACACATAAAATGAATCCAACAAAAACAAAGTAACCATCATTCTGAAGGGGATGGGGAACTGTTTAAGAAAGTAGACTCACAGTAATGATCACCTTACTCAGACTGAAGAACATTTACATTCATAACAATACTAATACTACTGATTTTTGACAAGAAATCACATTACATCAATAAAAGATCAGGAGGATATGTGGAAATGTATAAAACTGGGTAATATTTTGGTATTTTTTCATATTCATATTTTTCAAAATGATTTTTTTTAAGTAATACTGTGAATACCTTATTCAGACTAAAGAACACTTACGTAGATATAATAAATGCTACTGAGTTTTTACAAAATCGAAAGTGGGGCTGGTGAGTGTAGAGTATACTTTTGAATAACCTACAAGATTTGAGAAAGTCGGCTATGTAGAGAAAGAGAAAGCCAGGAAAGAGAAACGCAGTGGCCTGCAAACTTCTAAATATTTCTCTGATAGTCAATTCCTATAATATGGACTGACAAATATTCCCAATTAATTTTATCTAATACCTTTAGCAACCCTCTGAGGCAGGCACGTTTCATCAGCAAGCTTAGCTGGACAAAGAAACAGGCTGAGATAACTAAGAAATATATCTAGAGTTGGTGCTGGAATTAGAACCCGCATCTCCTTGAATCCAAAGTACATGTTCTTCTACATATATATATATTTTTGTATGCTGTACAGTGGGGTCACATTTCACTCTTTTTTCCATGTGAGTATCCTGTTATTGCAGCACCATTTGTTGAACTTTTGTTTGATTAGTTTTTTATTTGTTTGCTTATTTGTTTTTTGGGGAAGTGCATGGGCTGGAAATCGAATCCAGGTCTCCTGCATGGCATCTTCTATATTTTAAATGTAACGACCCAATATCACATTGCTAGGGATTATACTAACCTCATAAGAGTATATGTTAACAAATGGTGAAAAACTGGCGTAATTCTAAGGTAATAAAAAGCTATTGAAATAAAAATAAAATTATGCCTAGTAAAGAATCAAAATTAAAAAAATTGGAATTAAATCTGTTTTAACCATTAATATGAGAGTACTTTTCTTTTTTTTTAGTTAAGTGAATCAAATTTCTTTCATTTAAAACTAAGTACCATCAATAATGTTAGGAATACAAATGAGCATGACTGCTGAATCAGTATATTGATATTTCTTTTAGTCTCCAGTATCTTGGAGCAGCTAGAAGGAAAAACCTAAATTTGTGGAATTATAACCCATACCAAATTCTGAACCTGTTCTACAACTAATTGTTGCAGTATGCTTTGAAATATATTGCTTTTTTGTACATGTTTTCACAATAAAAAAGAAAATAATGTTAGGAATAAAATCAAACACAACCTCAAAAAAAGACAAAGGGAAGGGAGAAAAACTAGTTAAAAATGATTACCAATTACATGAAAATGTTGTTTCTATATGCATCAAAAAAGCACTTTCTAACACTAGTATCTGCTTAGGAAATTTCAAAATATTTAAACTTTACACTCCTTCATGCAAGATTATTCCAAATTATTTCTTTCACATTTTGTAACTTAGTTAGAAGATATAGGAACTCCTGACACAGAGACATCTTACTTAAGAGCATCTCACATGCAGATGGCTGGTCCATTCCCATGCAGAAGAGGGGAATGCGCTTCCTTTAGAAGTATTTTCCAATGCTAAAGCTTCCTTTCTCTCTATAATGTTGGTGGCAATATCTTAATGGCACCACTATTCACTCTTCTCATCATAAACTATGACGGTTAGGAATCTGGACAATTCTCCATAAAATCATATTTAAACATCTTATAACAGAACTAATGTACACCTGAAACACTTTCCTAATATTTTCCATCATAAAAGGATAGTATTTCCGCTACATTGTAAGTAAAAAAGGCCTTTAAAGATTAGCTTGTATTTCTTCTTTCGAGGGAGGAAATGCATTTAAAATTTCAAAGCCCATTTTGAAACATAAACATTTGTAGGTGGATGGCTACCTATAAATATTCTGGTAGTGACTTAAGAGAGAATGCATCATCAGGAAAAAAGAGGAACTGTGTCTAAGTCCTCTGTTTGTAAGGTCAGCAAAAGAACTGGAAGCATCATTAAATTCTACTGCAGAGAAACTTAAAATAGCTCTCTGCCACACTATATGTTTAGCAAAAGACAGGAAAGAAAGGTAATCACTTCAAAACTTCAAAGGACATTTTACAAAAGATGACAATATAGAAGCAACCATTAGTCTTACCAACAGGATTATAAAAAGTTATAAGGGACAAATAATAACCACATTTAACTGGTAGAAAGCTAATCAGCAGACTGCTGCAATGATTTTTTTTTTAAAGCTTGCTCTTAAAAATGTGGAAGTTAGGCACCCTTGAGAACACGGCCTTCCGTAGTCACTTGCTTTCTAAAACATAAGGAAATGAAAAAGTGGAAATGAAAGATTGAGTAATCAACCTAGTTTTGCTTTCAGGTCACTGACTAAACAAGGAAACATGAACTTCCAAAAGTCTGAACAAATTCAAATATTCAGCAAAAAAGCATGAACTGAATGCTTCTTTCTATTTCCAATGTATTCTGAGTATGAACAAGGAAGCAGGTACAATATAGGATGCCTGGCTTGTACTACAGTCTAAAGAGGTAACTAAAGACAACAATTAGAATCATGAATTAGAAAGTAGCAAACTAAAAACTAAGCAGTGATTTATGACTTTCTGGCAGAAAATCCTTTGCTACAACTCAAGACCTGCTGAACCTACCTGGTTGGTAGATAAAAAATCCTCTGTACCTTGCCAGCTCCTTCAGTACTGTATTATATCTCTCTTACGGTCCTTTCAAACTCCTTGCACTTGGCTTGTGTTATCTAGGCTCGACCAAGTCTTTGAAATAATTTTATAGTATTTCCATTTCCCTCTATTCCACTTTTGTTCCATGAATATCCAAGCGCATTCCTGATGCAGGAACTTTGTTCTGGCTGTTTCTCTGCTTGGAAACCTTTCTCTCAATCTTCACAAGATAAGTTTCTTTTTGTCATTCAGATCTCAGCATAAATGTCATTTTCTCAGAAAAGTATTTACTATCATGTAAACACATCACCCTAGAACTTATGTTACTTAATTTTATATTTTTTATTACTTTTCTTCTTTCACAAGATTGTAAGCTCCACAGAGCAAGGACTTTATCTATAGTGCTCATCCTTATATCCTCTACATCTAGAACAACTCTAGCATATTCAATAAATATGACTGCATGTATGGATGAGGAACAGGAATTTGCTAAGTATCTACGGCACTGGCTATATGATGACCATATATAATGCAAATATAATGTAATATAAATAGCTCATGGAGCTTTTAGTTTTGTGCGAGACCACAAACAGGAAATAAACACAAATGCAAATAGATATGATAAGTGCTATTAAGAAAATCACTAGGTGTTATAATTAAAAAAAAAAATAGGGAAGCTCTCTCTGAGGAGGCAGCATTTAAATGAGAAAGAAATCTGAGAAGATAACAATCTTAGAAGCACTGGGGAAAAGCCTGAATGAAAATGAAGCACTTTCAAAGAGCTGAAAGGTGGACAATGGGGTTAAACAAGAAGCAAAGCATGTGAATGAATTTGGAAAGGCCAGATCATGTAAGGGAATGCACATAAGTTTGAAGTTTATTACACTAAAACAAAAACAAAAACAAAAACGTGGCTTGCAAATTTTAGGATTTTCTTTGTACGTTGTATGGCGGAGATCACATTTCATTCTTTTTTTCCATGTGGGTATCCCCTTACTGCAGCACCAACTGTTCAATCTTTTGTTTGTTTGGGTTTTTTTGTTTGCATGGGAAGTGCATGGGTCAGGAATTGACCCAGGTCTCCTATATGGCAGGCAAGAATTCCTCCACTGAAATACCCTTGCACAGATGTAGTGGAGAGGCTGGAGGGAACTGCCTGAAAATGTACAGCTGTGTTCCAGTAGCATGTTTCTTGATGATGACTGAACAATGATAGAGCTTTCACAATGTGTCTCTGTGAATGTGAAAACCTTGTGTCTGATGCTCCTTTTATCTACCATATCAACAGACAAGTAGAACATATGGAATAAAAATAAATAATAGGGGGAACAAATGTTAAAATAAATTCAGTTTGAAATGCTCGTGATAAGTGAAAGCGAGGGGTTAGAGGTATGGTATGTATAATCTTTTTTTTTTCTGTTATGGTTTTATTTCCTTTTCTGTTGTCTTTTTATTTCTTTTTCTAAATTGACGCAAATGTTCTAAGAAATGATGAATATGCAACTATGTGATGATATTAAGAATTACTGATTATATATGTAGAATGGAATGAAATGTTAATGTATTTGTTTGTTGTTAATTTTTTTTAACTAATAATAAAAAAAAAAATACCCTTGCAGCCCTGAGACTTTAGGATTTTAAGCAGAGGAATGACTGATCTGATCTGTGTTTTCAGAAGAACATCCTAGACTTCTGGTCAAATTGTTCTTGCAAGTTCACACTCACCACCTTTGTTCAAAAACAATTGGATAAATACAGAAAACTAAAGATACAGTTACCCCTTACACACTGTGATTCTTCACACTGTGACTTCCCCCATCGCTGTTCTGATATAACGTGGATAGACATAAAGAAATTAAACGGGAATTTGGGGGGAGTTTTGCAGAAGCCACGAACGATACATGAAGGCCAGCAGACCACACAGAAAGTTTAGAAACTCAGAAACGTATACTAAAATCAAGGGTCCTGAGCGGAGTGTCCCTACTGGTTTGGAAAGTGCTCCCACGAAACAGAAAGTGACCAACTTGAAGGAAAAAGAAGTGTTAGATATGCTTCGTTAATGCAAAATGGCTGCTGCAGTTGGCCGTGTCAATGAGGGGACCATAAGAAATATCAAGAAAAAACAAGGGAATCCATGAAGACATTGCCGCAGCTAAACCAAATGCAAATCATTTGCATAAACTATGAGATCTGGATCTCTCTTGTATAGAAAATGCAACATTCTTTTGTGTGCAGGATTATATTAAAAAGGCATCCCATCCTGGTAGATTCTGGCATCATCATATGAAAAAAGGTTACACCCTTATATGATTCCCTAAAGAAAAATGAAGGTGAAGGATATATACCCTTATGAATTTTCAGGCCAGCAAAGGTTGGTCTGAAAATGAAACAAAACAAAACAAGAAAAAGGTTTAGTGTAGGCAATATAGAAGTAATGGGAGAAGCAGCTTCTGCCCCTCAACAGGCAGTTAGGGAGCTTCCTGAAATCCTGAAGAAACTGACTGAGAGAGGTTACAAACCAGAACAGACTTTCAATGCTGACAAAACTGCCCTATATTGGAAAAAAAAATACCTCAGAGAACATACATTAGCCAAGAAGAGATGTGATCCCCAGGTTTTAAAATTGCAAGGGACAGGATAACCTTGCTCGTATGTGCCAATGTCACAGGGTTCATAATAAAGACATCCCTGATATGTAAAGCTGCTAATCCTTAAGCTTTGGAAAGAAAGGGCAAGTATCAGCTATTTCATCATTTTTTAAATTTTCATATGTATTTTGTATTTTAAAAATTTCATTTTCATACAGTGTTTTTACTACATTGACCTACTTATAGCATATGACCAAATACTTAACCCAATTTTTACATTAAGGTACTGTAAACACCCCATAAAAGAAAAAAAAAAAATTCAGGCTTCTTCTCTGGTATGGAGGGAGGGTCAAAAAATTTTACATGATCTGGAAAATCACGGGGTGCCACACCTCTAACCCCCACAATGTGGAAGGAATAACTATATATCGACTCATGAAAGAAGATACACAAATGGCAAATAAGCATAAAAGATGTTCAACAACCTAAGTTATTAGGAGATTGTAAATTAAAGCAAGATATTTCAGCACTGAAATATATATCTGAATGTGGTTAATAAGGGAAATGTTAGGTTGTATATACGGTACTAGAAAAAAATTTTAAAAGAATCCATGGAACTCCACAATATAAACAGTGAGCTCTAAGTTAAACCATGGACTATAGATAATAGCACCATTATAAAATATGCTTCATCAATTGTAACAAACGTACCACACATCAGTGTAAGGTGTTGATAATAGGGTGGTATATAGGAATCCTATATTTTATGCATGATTGTTCTGTAAACCCACAACTTCTCTAATTTAAGCAACAAGAAGAAGATATCTTTAAATATTTATTAGAATGACTAATATCCAAAAAACCTGACAATACTAAATACCAAATGACAAAGATGTGGAGTAAAAGGAACAGTAATTCAATGCTGGTGGGAATGTAAAATGGTGCAGTTACTTTGAAAGACAGATTGGCAGTTCTCTACAAAGTTAAACAAAGTATTACCATATGATTCAGCAATTACACTTCCAGGTATTTACCCAAATGAGTTAAAAACTTGTCCACACAAAAACCTGCACATGAATGATTACAGCAATTGTAACCTTAATTGTCACAAGCTGGAAGCAACCAAGATGTCCTTTAATAGGTAAATGGATAAACAAACTGTGATATAGCCATAGAATTGAATACTATGCAGCAATAAAAAGAAATGAGTTATCAAGCCATGAAAAGACATAAAGGAACCCTCAAATGTATATTGCTTAGTGAAAGAAACAAGTCTAAAAAGGCTAAATTTCATAAGATTCCAACTATATCACATTCTGGAAAAGGCAAAACTGTATATAAATATCAGTGGCTGCTGGGAGTAATGAATAGCTAGAGCATAGGGAAATTTTAGGACAGTGAAACTGTTCTGTATGATACTGTAATGTGGATACATGATATTATGCATTTGTCAAAACCCGTGGAATTAGGTATACATAAGATGGAATATTGAGCAGAAACAGGAAGAAATGAAGTTTTGAGGCATGCCACTAGTGGATGAACCTTGAGGACAGTATTTTCGGTGAAATAAGCCAGAAATGAAAAGACATATATTATAATACCTCACTAATATGGACTAACAATAATGTGCAAGCTCTGAGGATTGCGTTTGAGAGCACAGATTATCAGGGGAAGGCTTACTGTAAAGGTCCTATGTGTAAGCTCTTACAGCAGTCACATCTATTCCTGACCTGTAACTGTTATTTCTAAATTGAGATGCTGAGCTCTTTGTGTATAACCTGGACACTGCCTGGAACTTTTATCTGTGTTACATCTGTATCTCAGAGCTATAGAGTTCTGTAGCTATGAAAGTTAGCATTATCCCATATAGTAACTGCTTAGAAAAAAGCTGAAAAAGAGACCAGACTTCAATTAGAGATATTAATGAGGCTGATCTGGTTAGGACTAAGGGAAATCAGAATACAGTAGAAAGGATGATACTGACTCGACTGTGTTTTAAAACTTCAATTTCCGTGTGAGAACAAAGGAAGAGATGTTTATTTGGTGCAAAATTTATATTTTTTGTAGCACACTATCTAATTTAACATGGTTAGTTATTCTAGCACCACAATTACAGGGAACCTTGAATAGGGAGTGAGATCTTGTTGGTTTGTACAGGTTAGTGTGATGTCCCGATACATCCCAGAGTAATCTGGGCAGAAAATTAAAAAGTAATTTTGAAAAGTCCCCTTGAGGGACTGGGGAAAAAGGTGGAAATATTAAACTTACCCACTTAGGGAAGACATGACATACTTCCAAGCACTGGGAACTACCAATTTAATAGGCCAAGCCCTTGTTCTTGGGGCTTGCTCTTTTGAAACTTATTTCTGCAAAGGAGAAGCTAAGCCTACTTATAATTATGTCTTCTTTTGTGGTGCAGATGTGGTTGCTCTCTTTAATCCAACCCTGCAGGTAAACTCACTGCCCTCCCCGACTATATAGGACCTGACTCCCAGGAATGAGTATGGCTCTGGCAATTGGGATTGAGAAAGCCTTCTAAACTAAAAGAGGGAAGAGAAATGAAACAAAATCAAGTGTCACTGGCTGAGAGATTTCAAACAGAACATTCTGGAGGTTACTTTTATGTATTATATAGGTACCTATTTTGATTTGTTAGTGCTGCCAGAAAAGCAATATAACAGAAATGGGTTGTCTTTTACAAAAGGAACTTATTAAGTCACAAGGCTATAGTTCTAAGTCCATTAAAATGTCCAAACTAAGGAATCTATTCAAAGATACCTTGACTTGAGAAAGACCAATGAAGCTGGAACATCTCTATCAGCTGGGAGGGCACACGACTGGTGTCTGCTGATCCTTGTTCCCAGTTCTGTTGCTTCCAGCTTCTGATTCCAGTGGTTTCCTCTCTAAGCATCTGTGGGCCTTCACTTAGCTCCCCTGGGACATAACTCTGGGCTCTGCCTTGCTTAGTATTTCATGGGAAAGCACATATGGTAATTTCTGCTGAGCTATGCATCTCTAAACATCCATGTCTAGGTGTCTCCTCTTTCTTGTTGGCACTTCAGGCATCTGCAAATGTCTATATCTCTGTCGGCTACAGTTCTTGTCATGGGTTTTCTGGGGTACATAATAGTTTCAAACTGGCACACAGCCCCTTTCCAGTACTATGAGTACAGCTGACTCAAAAGCCTCCATCTGTGGCATGAGATTTTGCTGGTTTGTCCAGCGTGATGCCCCGATAAATCCCACAGTGATTTGAAGAGTGAATAAAAAAGTACTTGCAAAGTCCTGTTCAGGGAATGGTGAGAAAGGGGGAAATTGAAAATTCAACTTCCCCAAATTGAACTCTTGATATTCTTACAAACAGTGTGGACAACCAAAGCTATAGGCTGAGTCCCCAATCTTGGAGTTTGTTCATATGAAACTTAACCCCACAAAGGATAGGTCGAGCTTACTTAAAATTAGGCCTAAGAGTTACCCCCAAGTGAACCTCTTTTGTTGCTCAGATGTGGCCTCTCTCTCCAGACAACACAACAAGCAAACTCACTGCCCTCCCCCATCTATGTGGGATATGACTCCCAGGGGTGTGGACCTTCCTGGCAATGTGGGACAGAAATCCTAGAATGAGCTGAGACTCAGCATCAAGGGATTGAGAAAACCTTCTTGACCAAAAGGGGTCGAAGAGCAAAATGAGACAAAATAAAGCATCAATGCCTGAGATATTCCAAACAGAGCCGAGAGGTTATCCTGGAGGTTATTCTTATGCATTAAGTAGGTATCACCTTGTTAGTCAAGATGTAATGGAGAGGCTGGAGGGAACTGCCTGAAAATGTAGAGCTGTGTTCCAGTAGACATGTTTAATGAAGATGATTGTATAATGATATAGCTTTCACAATGTGACTGTGTGACTGTGAAAACCTTGTGTCTGATGCTCCTTTTATCTACCTTATCAACAGATGAGTAAAACATATGGAATAAAAATAACAGGGGAACAAATGTTAAAATAAACTTAGATTGAAATGCTAGTGATCAATGAAAGGGAGCGGAAAGGAGTATGGTATATATGAATTTTTTTCTGTTGTCTTTTATTTCTTTTTCTGAATTGATGCAAATCTTCTAAGAAATTATCATGATGATGAATATGCAACTATGTGATGATATTATCAATTACTGATTATATGTGTAGAACAGAATGATCATATGTTAAGAATGTTTGTGCTTTCTTGTCGTATTTTTAAAGAGAATTTAAAAATTAATTAAAAAAATCTGACGATCTCATATAAAATCACATTCCCTTAAAAAAAAAGTTATTCCATTTCTGGTATATTGCATTCTGGCAGTTTTAGCAAACCAAAACAGGCTGTGCCCCAAGAACACATAGAGCTGGGTTCCAACTCTGGTTCTTGACCTTGGGGGCTGGTCTGAAAAGGGATTACTTTTTTTAAATTTAAATTTAAATTTTTTTCTTCTTTTTAAAAACTATTCAAAGTAGCTTATTAGAGAAAATTTCAGGCATTTTCAGTTGTCAGCCTGACCTAGCCATGGGCTGAGTTAACACACGTCTGATAGACAAAGTAATGAGTCAAGTGGGGGAGATAATTTCTTAAGAAAAGGGGGAAAGGGATCCAGTTCACATGGTGGCACTCCTTGAGAGAATTCAGGCCCCAGGGGCTAGAAAGCAGGAAAAAGCCTAAGCTTGCTTTCTACCTCAGCCTCTCTCTCAACCATGCCCCTGGCAGAGGGTCTGCTGAAAAATTAAAGCCACCACATCACTTTATGCCAGTGGAGAGCTGTGAGCTGATAAGTGCCACCTGCTGGGCAGGATAAGAAAAGCACAGAATGTAGAGGTGTAACAGGAAAGTCTGACAAGCTGCTGGGTTTCACCCTCAAGAGAAATTTGATACTGATTATATTCTCCCTCTGAGACCTGGGCCTGTCTTGTCTGGGAAAATATGATGAGGGTCAATCATATGTGCGAAGACCTCCTCAAAAAAAGGTTCCATAAAGGCAGGGTAAGAACAAGAAAAACAAGTGCTGAAGAATTCTGATGAGTTAAACCGAAGCTGTGCTAGAGGTCTAGAATAAGCTGAACAGAACAACAGAGAACAGATAGAAAACAAAGCTAAACAACAAGAATATCCTAGGTAAAAGAGTAAAATGGCCTCCAGAATAAACTAATCAAGGAAATAAGATGCCTAGGCATCAGCAAACAATTATGAGTCATACTATGAAAAACAAAGATGGGGCCTAGTCAAAGGAACAAGCTAACATTTCAAAGAAGATACAGGAGTTGGACAATTAATTAAAGAAAACGCAAATTTACACCAAAAACCAAATCGGTGAGTTGAGAGAAGATATGGCAAAAGAAATGAAGGATATAAAGTAGACTTTGGGTAAACATAAAGAACTCGAAAGTCTGAAAAAACAAATTGCAGAACTTATGGGAATGAAAGGCACAACACAAGTGATGAAAACACAATGCAGACCTATAACAGCAGATCTGAAGAGGTAAAGAAAGGATTAGTGAACTAGATAGAGGACAAGACATCTGAAATACTACATATAAAAGAAGAGAGAAGATAAAAAATGGAATAATATGACCAGGGTCTCAAGGAATTGAATGACAACACGAAGTGCACAAATATACATATTATAGGTGTCCCAGAAGGAAAAGAGAAGGGGAAAGGGGCAGAAAGAATAATGGAGGAAATAATAACTGAAAATTTCCCAACTCTTAGGAAAGACATAAAATGACAGATCTAAAAAATGCAGCATAGCCCAAAGAGAACAGATCTGAATAGACATACTGCAAGAAACTTGATAATCAGGTTGTCAAATATCAAAGACAAAGAGAGAATTATGAAAATAGCAAGAGAAAAGCAATTCACCACATATAAGGGATGCTTGATAAGAAAATATGCAGATTTCTCAGTTGAAACCACGAAGGCAAGAAGGCAGTGGTGTGATATATTTACGATACCAAGAAAGAAAAACTGCCAACCAAGAATTCTATATCCAGCAAAACTGCCCTTCAAAAATGAGGAAGGGTTTCATCTATGGACATTTGATCTTTGATAAGGCAGTCAAGCCAACTCACCTGGGACAGAACAGTCTCTTCAATAAATGGTGCCTAGAGAACTGGATATCCATATGCAAAAGAATGAAAGAAGACCCGTATCTCACACCCTATACAAAAGTTAACTCAAAATGGATCAAAGATCTAAACATTAGGTCTAAGACCATAAAACAGTTAGAGGAAAATGTAGGGAGATATCTTATGAAACTTACAATTGGAGGCGGTTTTATGGACCTTAAACCTAAAGCAAGAGCACTGAAGAAAGAAATAAATAAATGGGAGCTCTCAAAATTAAACACTTTTGTGCATCAAAGAACTTCATCAAGAAAGTAGAAAGACAGCCTACACAATGGGAGACAATATTTGGAAACAACATATTAGATAAAGGTCTAGTATCCAGAATTTATAAAGAGATTGTTCAACTCAACAACAAAAAGACAGCCAACCCAATTACAAAATGGGAAAAAGACTTGAACAGACCCCTCTCAGAAGAGGAAATACAAATGGCCAAAAGGCACATGAAGAGATGCTCAATGTCCCTGGCCATTAGAGAAATGCAAATCAAAACCACAATGAGATATCATCTCACACCCACCAGAATGGCCATTATCAACAAAACAGAAAATGACAAGTGCTGGAGAGGATGCGGAGAAAGAGGTACACTTATCCACTGTTGGTGGGAATGTCAAATGGTGCAACCACTGTGGAAGGCAGTTTGGCGGTTCCTCAAAAAGCTGAATATAGAATTGCCATACGACCCAGCAATACCATTGCTAGGTATCTACTCAAAAGACTTAAGGGCACTTCCGGAGAAGATGGCGGCTTAGTAAGACGCGCGGGTCTTAGTTCCTCCTCCAGAAAAGCAACTAAAGAAACAGAAACAATACGAAACAGCTCCCGGAGTCACGACAGAGACCAAAAAGACAGCGTACCCCATTCTGGAACAGCTGAACGGGCAGGGAGAATCTGCTGCGGTGAGCTACCCGAGGGGCGCGCGTTTTCCCGGCCGGGGCGGCTGGCGACTGGGGTCCCCTCCACGCACGTGGCTCCCCGGTCTGACTGGGAACGTTGGATAGCGGGGCCCTCCCGTCACGCTTGGCGTTTCGGGCCAGCTGGGCAATTAGGACCGGCACTCCCCGAAGCCAGGGCGGCCGGCGACACCCCCCGCCCTCCACGCGCGGTTTCCCGGGCCGACTGCCGTGCAGACACACGAGCGCCATGAGCGTCACCTACTGGGCAGGAAAAGAAAAACAGAGCCCAGAGATTTCACAGAAAAAGCTTTCAACCAGCTGGGTCCCACACCCAGGGAAATCTGATCAAATGCCCAGACACCAGCAGAAAATAATGGATGACGCTCGGAAAATTGAAGATATGGCCCAGTCAAAGGAACAAACCAATAGTTCAAATGAGATACAGGAGCTGAGACAACTAATGCTGAATATACGAACAGAAATGGAAAAATTCTTCAAAAACCAAATCAATAAATTGAGGGAGGACATGAAGAAGACATGGGCTGAACAAAAAGAAGAAATAGAAAATCTGAAAAAACAAATCACAGAACTTATGGGAGTGAAGGACAAAGAAGAAAAAATGGAAAAAACAATGGATACCTACAATGGTAGATCTAAAGAGACAGAAGCTACAATTAGTGAACTGGAGGATGGAACATCTGAATTCCAAAAAGAAACAGAAACTATAGGGAAAAGAATGGAAAAACTTGAGCAGGGGATCAGGGAACTGAATGACAATATGAAGCGCACAAATATACGTGTTGTGGGTGTCCCAGAAGGAGAAGAGAAGGGAAAAGGAGGAGAAAAACTAATGGAAGAAATTTTCACTGAAAATTTCCCAACTATTATGAAAGACCTAAATTTACAGATCCAAGAAGTGCAGCGCACCCCAAAGAGAATAGACCCAAATAGGCGTTCTCCAAGACACTTACTAGTTAGAATGTCAGAGGTCAAAGAGAAAGAGAGGATCTTGAAAGCAGCAAGAGAAAAACAATCTGTCACATACAAGGGAAACCCAATAAGACTATGTGTAGATTTCTCAGCAGAAACCATGGAAGCTAGAAGACAGTGGGATGATATATTTAAATTACTAAAAGAGAAAAACTGCCAACCAAGACTCCTATATCCAGCAAAATTGTCCTTCAAAAATGAAGGAGAAATTAAAACATTTATAGACAAAAAGTCACTGAGAGAATTTGTGACCAAGAGACCAGCTCTGCAAGAAATACTAAAGGGAGCATTAGAGTCAGATACGAAAAGACAGAAGAGAGAGGTATGGAGTAAAGTGTAGAAAGAAGGAAAATCAGATATGATATATATAATACAAAAGCCAAAATGGTAGAGGAAAATATTATCCAAACAGTAATAATACTAAAAGTTAATGGACTGAATTTCCCAATCAAAAGACATAGAATGGCAGAATGGATTACGACCCAGCAATACCACTGCTAGGTATCTACTCAAGGGACTTAAGGGCAAAGACACAGACAGACATCTGCACACCAGTGTTTATAGCAGCATTATCTACAATTGCAAAGAGATGGAAACAGCCAAAATGTTCATCAACAGACGAGTGGCTAAACAAACTGTGGCATATACCTACGATGGAATATTATGCAGCTTTAAGACAGACTAAACTTATGAAGCATGTAATAACATGGATGGACCTAGAGAACATTATGCTGAGTGAGTCTAGCCCAAAACTAAAGGACAAATACTGTAAGGTCCCACTGATGTGAACCGACATTCGAGAATCAGCTTGGAATATATTATTGGTAACAGAGACCAGCAGGAGTTAGAAACAGGGTAAGATAATGGGTAATTGGAGCTGAAGGGATACAGACTGTGCAACAGGACTAGATACAAAAACTCAAAAATGGACAGCACAATAATACCTAAGTGTAATGTAACTATGTTGGAACACTGAATGAAGCTGCACCTGAAATATGGTTTTTTGTTTGTTTGTTTGTGTGTTTGGATCTTTTGTTTTTGTTTTTTTTTCTTTTTCCTTTATATATATATATATATATATATATATTATTAGTATTATTATTTTAATTCTCTTCTCTATATTAACATTCTATATTTTTTTCTGCTGTTTTGCTAGTTCTTTTCCTAAATCGATGCAAATGTACTAAGAAATGATGATCATACATCTATGTGATGATACTAAGAATTACTGAGTGCATTTGTAGAATGGAATGATTTCTAAATGTTGTGTTAATTTCTTTTCTTTTTTTTGATTAATAAAAAAATTAAAAAAAAAAAAAAAGACTTAAGGGCAAAGACACAAATGGACATTTGCACACCAATGTTTATAGCAGCATTATTTACAATTGCAAAGAGATGGAAACAACCAAAATGTCCATCAACAGACGAGTGGCCAAACAAACTGTGGTATATACATACAATGGAATATTATGCAGCTTTAAGACAGAATAAACTTATGAAGCATGTAATAACATGGATGGACCTAGAGAACATTATGCTGAGTGAGTCTAGCCAAAAACTAAAGGACAAATACTGTATGGTCCCACTGATGTGAACCGACATTCGAGAATAAACTTGGAATATGTCATTGGTAACAGAGACCAGCAGGAGTTAGAAACAGGGTAAGATAATGGGTAATTGGAGCTGAAGGGATACAGACTGTGCAACAGGACTAGATACAAAAACTCAAAAATAGACAGCACAATAATACCTAATTATAATGTAATTATGTTAAAACACTGAATGAAGCTGCATCTGAGCTATAGTTTTTTGTTTTGTTTTGTTTGTTTCTTTTTTTAATTTTTTCTCTATATTAACATTCTATATCTTTTTCTGTTGTTTTGCTAGTTCTTTTCCTAAATCGATGCAAATGTACTAAGAAATGATGATCATGCATCTATGTGATGATGTTAAGAATTACTGATTGCATATGTAGAATGGAATGATTTCTAAATGTTGTGTTAAAAAAAATGAGGAAGGGTTTAAAATATTGTCAGACAAACAAACACTGAATGAGTTTGTGAACAAGAGACTTACTCTACTGGAAATACTAAAGGGAACACTACAACAAGGCAGATAGGAAAAGACAGGAGATAGAGGTTTAGAGAAGGGTATAGAAATGAAGACTATCAGGAAGGGTAAAAAGAGAAAGAAAAAAACAAGATATGACATATAAAATCCAAAAGACAAAATGGGAGAAAAGTCACTGCCTTCATAGTAATAACATTAAATGTTAATGGATGAAACTCCCTAATAAAAGGATGGACTGGCAGAAGAGATTAAAAAACAGGACTCATCTACAAGAGACTCACTTTAGACCCAAGGACAAAAATATCTTGAAAGTGAAAGGTTAGAAAAAGATACTTCATGCAAACAACAACCAGAAAAGAGCAGGGGTAGCTATACTAATATTACATAAATAAGACTCCAAATGTAAAACGAAAGAGACAAGGAAAATGGATACTATGTATTAATAAAGGGAACAATTCATCAAGAAGACAAAACAATCATAAATATTCATGCACTGAGCCAGAGTGCCTCAAAATACATGAGGTACACACTGACGACACTGAAGGGAGAAGTAGACATCTCGACAGTAAGAGTTGGAGACTTCAATACACCACTCTCATTAATGGATAGAACATCTACACAGAGGATCAATAAGGAAAGAGAGATGTTGAACAGTATGATAAATGAGCTAGATTTAACAGACATTTATGAATATTACACACCAAAACAGCAAGACACACATTTTTCTCAAGTGCTCATAAATCATTCTCCACGATAGTCCATACATTAGGTCACAGAGCAAGTCTCACTAAATTTTAAAAGATTGAAATTATACAAAATTCTTTCTCAGATCATAATGGAATGAAGCTGGAAATCGATAAAATATAAAATATAATCACGATTTAAAATAATATAGACCTATGCATAAGTTCCATGTACTCCTATGTAAGTTGCAGAGAATTTGAATATATGAATCAATTTTCTATAAATTATGCACAAAACATCCAGGGGACACGTATTCCTATATGAGTATATGAATAGAGAAAACTTTTAAATGGATTCAAACCAGGTTAACATTGGATATCTGAAGGGGTGGAGCATGTATAATATGATCACATTTATATAAAACTATATAATCATTTTATAAATACTTATTGAATTTCTACTACGTGAAAGAATGATCTCAGCACTAGGACATTCAGAAGTGAATAAAACAGTCTTTACCCAAAAGGGAGCTTAAAATACAGTGGGGTGGGAGAGGAGTGGATGAGACAATAAAATAAGCATTATATAACATCAGTGGTAACTGGTGAAGAAAAATAAAGCAGGTTGAGACAGAATATGACCAAGAGGGTACTGGGATATGACACGGGCTTTCAGTAAAGACTGCTCTGATGAGGTGACTTTCAACAGAAACCTGAATGAGCTGAGAGTCAGGCATGTACCTGAGGAACACTATTTCAGATAGAGGGAGCAGCAAATGTAAAAGCCACAGTGTCAGTGTGTGTTTGGGACATTCTTGGGGAAATATCAAGATCACTCGTGTGGCTGTAGCACAGTAACAATCGGAATAGTGGTAAGAGATCAGGGTTAGAGATGATATCAGAGAAGTAGCCAGGCACCACATCATAGAGGGCCTGGTAGGCCAAAGGAAGGATGATGATGGTGAGCCACTGGAGAGTTTTACACAGGGGTGACATCATCTGATCTATGCTTTAAAAGAAATGCTCTGAAATGTTTTAAAAATGATCATGGTCATGAACACACAACTATATGATGATACTGTGAGCCATTGATAGTACACCATGTATGGAATGTATGTATGTGAAGATTTATCAATAAAAATACTTCAAATATAAAATAAAATAAATTTTAAAAAGAAATAATAATAAGGAATACTCTGGATTATGAATGGGAAACAGGGATGAAAGGCGGGTTTCCAGTGAGGAGGCTATTATATTCCTAGTCATGCTAAGAGAATATGGTGACACGGACAAAAGGAAGAAAGGTAGACTAGATAAGTGGCTGAATTTAGAATACTTTTTCAAGGTAAACTCAGAAGGATCAAGCAATACATTAAATACTGGTCACTGCTCAAAAACATGTTGGTAGTGTTCTTTGTGGTATGTGATTTCATGTTTAAACTTTTTCTTATGCTTATAACATTTTTGCAACGTGCATTTTTATTTATGTAACCAAGAAAAGACAATAAAGTTATTCTTGGTCTGAAAAACATTAGAAAAAAGTACATACCAGGTGATGTCATCAACATGGTGATGTAAGATATCCCCTCGGAATTAACTAATAAAAGGAAAAATCTCACTTGCTTCGATCTCCGGTGTATGACAGAGACTGTAGAAATATGCTCCACAAATGTTGAACTGCAGAAGATGCCAAAATAAGGTAGCAGATTTCCTTCTCAGACCTGCCCGTCTGTACCCCTTGCCCTTACCTGGTCCCTTGCAGCTTGGGAGTTGTGCAAATACAGCACAGTACAGGTCCCTCCTGTAGCAGATGCATAAAGCCACTCACAACAATGAGTTAGAACCCCACGCATATCCAGGCATATGCGTCCTCATCAGAGGACCCAGGACAGAACATAGCAGCTGAGGAATGCCACATACAAAACTGCTCCTGGAGGGGAGTGGGGGGAGGCAGAGATAAAAAAGAGAGACTATGGCAGAACTGTCAGCAAGCGAGGTGCATACTCTGTCTAGCCTGTTCGCTGAAGCACATAAACATAATCTGGAATGGATCCAGTTGGGATATCCTAGGATGGAAGAAGCCAATGGCAGAAAAAGCCTCACAAATAAAAGAATGGGAGTTAAAACTGAACTGCTGCAACTCAGTATGGGGCCCTGAACTGAAAAGGAAAAGGGGGCACTGAGTGAGGGAGAGAACTTAAACAAATTGTAGGAAGTAGGGAGAAAATTCTGCACACATATTTAAAAAAAACAGAACAGATGAAGATTTCCAGAGAAGGAACAGAGGAAGGAAGCTTTCTCCTGAATGTGGAAAGATTGCTCAAAATGCAATCTTAAACACTGTGCCACAAAGGGCAAGAATCAGTTGAAAACAGCTGAAAAGAAAATCTGATCAGTTAAACAGGGACTATTCTAAAGGTCTGGAAAAAACTGGACAAAACATCAAAGAAAAGCCTTAACACAAAGTCAATCAACAATAAAACCCTACACAAGATAGAAAAGTTGACCATCAGAGTTAACACATCAAAATAATCAGATTCCCAGATATCATCAAAAAAAATTACAAGGAAGAAAAATGGGATATTTACTAATAATAGACAAGCAAAATATAGAGATATGTGGGACTAAAACAATATAAAGAGGGGAAACAGATATGGGAGCAGAGAATGTGAATGCTATGGAAGTTAAGCTGGTATCTTTTCAGATTGTAGATTACAGACAAAAATTGTGTAAAAAAACCTCAGGGTAATGACAAACAAAGTATTTTAAAAATATGCAGAAAAAATATGAGAAAGGGATCAGTTAGGTACATGACAAAAGATTAACTATACAGAAAAAGAAGTTGCAATAAATGAAAAGAGACAAAAAAAAAAGAGAACAAAATGAAGTTCTTCCTTATGCAAAATAATGAAAGAGAAACTGTTATCTTACACCATATACAAAGATTAGCTCAAAATGGATCAGAGACCTAAATATAAGAACCAGACCTATAAAACCCTAGAAGAAAATGTACAGAAGCATCTTCAGTACCCTGTTTTAGGCAATAATTTCTTAGACTTTACATCTAAGCACAAGCAACAACAAAAAAATAGATAAATGGGATTGCCTCAAAATTAAAAACTGTAGCGTGGTGACAGTGTCCAGCCTGGCCAGCGCCACCGAATTTAGACCCATGGAGGTGGTGTCGGATGGTGGGGGCGACAGCCCTCTTGCTGACCCTAGTGACAATGACAGCGTTTCACGACGAGGTGGAGATCGAGGACTTCCAGTATGACGAAGACTTGGAGATGTATTTCTCCCCCTGCCCATGTGGGGATAACTTCACCATCACCAAGGAAGATTTGGAGAATGGAGAAGACGTGGCAATGTGCCCTAGCTGCTCTCTCTATTATAAAAGTCATCTATGACAAAGATCAGTTTATGTGTGGAGAAACAATTCCGGCACCTTTCACCAACAAAGAATTAGTTAAATGCTGAGAAGGCTGTAAGAATCCAAATCTCAAACTACTGAGAAAGAACTAAGATGGAAAAATCAAATGCAAAGTTATAGGCCTCTTCACAAGGACAACCTTTTTGTGGTTTGTTGTTCTGTTAGATGGTGGATTCTTTCATCAACTGCTATATTCACCTTCAATTAAAGAAGCAACCCACAGCATTACATACCTGGATTTTACGTACAAAACTTTGAATTGCAAGTGTTCTTAAGTTTCCATCCAAATTTTTAAAAAGATAATTTCAAATCAGTTATGTTTTTTTCCTCTCAGTTTCAACTATTTTTATAGCTTAAACCTAATTACTTCAGGATCTTATAACAGAATCATCTACCTCAAAATCATCCATATTCTTTGACAAAAAAAGGGATTGTATTTTTTAGTTGGTTATTAAGATTATTAACATCAGCCAATTCCTTTGAAATTTGACATCAACCTTGCTATTCTGAACTTAAGAAAATTAGTCTCTCCTTAATTGTGTCACTGTTAGAACGTTGATACTCTGCTAAGCATGGCTTTGCTGTTATGCTTGATACATACAGGGCTGGCTGTGTATTAAATAAAAAATATGATGAGGTCATAATTTCTCCAGGGTAAAAGTTAATGAATTAAAAAGAAAAAATTAAAAAGTGAAATGGACAAAGAATACTGAGTTTCCTTTTCAATATTCTGTATGTTCCTTGAAAATCAGGATAAGAAAAAAAGACAAGCAGGCCAAGGGAAGCAAAATTGTTAACAGAGGAACCAAATGTGAACTTAGTAGACAAGATGCTTGAATGATTTTGCCAGATCAGAACAAATACAGTTCTGTATCTAGGTTTTGTTTATTTCTTTTTAGAAAAGGCTAATGAAATTGTATTTCAGATGGAGGTCCATTCTTTATGGCTGGAGGCAATGTTTTCATCATGATTACAGTATCATGCCAATGCAGCTAAGAGGTGAAGCCTCTACAGTGGCTTCTATTTGCCAAAGATGAGTTTGAAACCTGGAGGTTTATTCTGAATAGATACCCCCATGGGGCACATGCACTCGTACCAAACTATTCCTCTGGAGAAAAAGATACATGAAGCTAAGTCATTCATCTTCTTTTGCTGCAGTGCTAAGAAATACCACAAAATTAGAATCATTTACGTGGAAATTCAAAATTTCCCTTTATATATGCAACTCTCTTGTGTAGATACAAAGTCAAAAAAATGAACTTATGTCTGGCAGGTTGTTTGGGAAATGGCTCCTGCAATTAAAGAGAAAACTGGCTCGCTAGAATTTGAACATTCTTTTATTGATTGATAAATGTGCTACACACACTCACTGGGAGCTTAAATTAAAACAAGTGTGTAGCCTTGGCTTGCAACATAGTTATGTGAAGCCATTAGGCTGAGACATAAAAAACCAGAACATCTTATGAAGCATTCATTACATGGCATACTTTTGGTGTGCTGAGAAATCTTACTGCTATGTTGGGATGCTGACACCCCTGAAGTAATCCATAGCTGCTTAGCAAAAACGGATCAGAATCAGTGGCTGTTCAAATGAACAGAGCAGGATACGTGATAACTGACCTAAATGAGCTGCCTCAAACTCAAATGTTGATTGTTCTGTAGGTGTTGATACCATGTTAACTCCTGCTGATGTCGAATTTCAAACAAGAACAGACACCCTTGACATAGGTCTATTAAGAGCTCAGAAAAATGGGAAGAAAAGTTGCCAGAGTTGAAATATCCCAGGAAAAAAGCATAAATGACAGTGGCAATCAGTGATGGGTGATGAACTACAATAGTCAGAAAGATTTTGTTTCCAAAGCAACTGAACCACAAAATATATTTGTGAACTATAAAAGAACCATCAGAATTCAATCTAATGTTAAACTGAAAGTAAAACCAGGGTTGTTTTACCTATGACTGGAGTTCCATGTGATATATGTGCCTTATTTAGCCCAACATATTTCTGAAACCTTCCTAAGAAACAATTTTTAGTCTAGGCTCTGCCTCTTACTAGCTTTTGTAATCTTTGACAATACCAGTGGATTCCTATTTGTATAATTAGGTGATAGAATCAAATGATTACTGAATTGTCAGTTCTATGATGTCAGATTTGGTAGCTGCAGGCCCTGAAATGGCATCTGAAACCTTTATAAACTCAAACTATCTGAATCATGATTTACAGAGAAAGAGACTACTTTTCAAAATATACTTGGATTTGAAAATTAAACAGACAGCTGTTTAAATGGTTCTACATAACACTTTAGTATACACCTCCAGTGTACACCTCCTTGGAAAGCACCCAACATTTTTTGATAACTGTACATATTAATTTATTACAGGATAAACTATTGGTATGCTAAATAAAGTCAGATAAATAAAAAAAATTAAAAACTGTAGTGCTTCAAAGGACTTTATCATAAAAGTGAAAAGATAACCTATTCAACAGGAGAAAATATTTGAGAACCACATATTGGATAAGGGTTAAATAACTATAACAATATAAAGAAATTCTACAACTCAAAAATACAAACAATCCAATTAAAAAATGGGCAAAAGCCTTGAATAGACACTTCTCCAAAGTGGATATACGAATGGCTAGAAAGCAGATGAAAAGATGCTCGATATCATTAGCTCTTAGGGAAATGCAAATCAAAACTACAATGAAATACCATTTCACAACCACTAGAAGGTTACTCTTAAAAAAAAAGACACAATTACAAGTATTGAAGAGGATGTGGAGAAATAGGAACTCTCATTCATTGTTGTGGGAATAAAATGATGCAACCACTGTGGAAGACAGTTTGGTAGTTCCTCAGAAAGCTAAGCACAGAACTGCCATATGATCTGGTGTGTTAGTTAGATTCAGTTGTCAACTTGGCCAGGTGAGCATACCTAGTTCTGTTGCTGCGGACACAAGCCAATGGTACCTGAACTTCATCTGTTGCTGATTTACATCTGTAATCGGCTAGGAGGCGTGCCTGCTGCAACAAAGGACGTTTTACCTCATTGGCTGATGCTTAAATGAGTGACCGCAACATAGCACAGCCCAATCAGCTTGGCATTCCTCATCTCAGCACTCGCAGCTCAGCCCAGGCCTTTGGAGATGCAGAAAGAAGTCACCCTGGGGAAAACTGTTGGAACCTAGGGGCCTGGAGAGAAGACCAGTACAGACCATCCTGTGTCTTCCACGTAAGAAAGAATCTCAGTGGAAAGTTAGCTGCCTTTCCTCTGAAGAACTAACAAAATAAATCCCCTTTTATTAAAAGTCAATCTGTCTCTGGTGTGTTGCATTCCAGCAGCTGGCAAACTAGAACATCTGGCATTACCTTCACTGGGGATAAACCCCCAAAGAAGTGAAAGCAGGGACTTGAAGAGAATTTGCACATTAATGTTCATGGCAGCATTATTTACATTTGATGAAATTTGGAAGCACCCAAAGCATCCATCAAGTGATGAATGGATCTGCAAAATGTGGTATATACATGCAATGGAATATTATTCAGCATTAAAATGAAGTCCTGGTTCATGCGACAGCATGGATGAATTTTTAAGACATTATGTTGAGTGAAATAAGACAGACACAATAGGACAGATATGGTATAATCTCACTGATATGAAATAAAAGGATAAGCAAATTCATAGAGTTAGAACTTAGAGGGTAAGAGAGGCTGGGTTGGAGGTAGGAAGTGGGCAGTTAAAGCTTAGTCTGCTTAGAATTTCTATTTGGGTAAACGGTAAAGTTTTAGAAATGGATGGTGGTGATGGTGCAACATTGAGTAAGTGTAATTAATATCACTCAATTACATATGTGAATGTGATCAAAAGGGTAAATTTTAGGTGTGTATATATATATGACACTAGAACAAAAATTAAAAGATAAAACACAAGACTGTACAACACAATAAACCCTTTTGTAAATGATGGATTATGGTTATAATTACAAAATTATAATTACAAAAGTATAATTACAAAAACGTTCGTTCATGAAATACAACAATATACCACACTAATGCAAGGTATTAATATTAGGGTGGTATGGGGGGGATATCCTAAGGTAAACTATGGACTGTAGAAATAATACCATTATAATATTCTTTCATAAATTGTAACAAAGGTACCACACTAATGCAAAGTGTTAATAATGGGGTGAGGATATAAAAAAAAGTACACACCAAAACCATGCTAGATTAATAAAAATAAATGTCAAGACATATTTTGGTAAAACCGCAGAGCATTAAGAATAAAGAAAAAAATCTCAAAAGCCATGAGAAAAAACCTAGATTAGCTATAAAGATATGGCAATAAGACTCATAGGAGACTTATCATCAGTGAGTGTCAGGCATACAGATTGGAAAGGAAAAAGTAAAACTGCCTATTTGCAGATCATGTGATTTTGTATATAGAAAATTCTAAAATGGTAAAAAGGTATAAGATCTAATAAACAAGTTTAACAAGGATACAAGATCAGTCTTCAAAAATTAATTCTATTAGCAATGAATTAAAAAAAGATGAAATTTAAAAAACATTTAATTTGCAATAGCTTCAGAAAGAATAAAATACTTAGGGATAAATTTAACAAAAGAAGTGCTAAAACTAGAAAACATTGTTGAAAGAAATTAAAAACCTAAATAAGTGGAAAGAGATCAGTGTTCATATACCAGAAGACTTACTATTGTTAAGGTTTCAATACTCTCCACATTGATCTACAGATTCAATGCAATTCCTATCAAAATCCCACTGGCAGGACTTCCAGGAAAATGGCAGAGCAGAATGGAGTGAGGTCACTCCTGCTGTGTGAAACAAGATAGGGGACAGGGAGAAAATGACCAGGACTGCAGGTCCCAAGGTGTGAATAAACAAGAAAGTCTTCAGGCAGTTTTGGGGAGGAGAGCGTCTGCAGGATCAGTCAAGAAGAATGAGTGGGTTGGATAACTGGGATCCCTACCAGGTGGGCTGCAGTGCCCAGGGGAGTTGCGATAGGAGGGAGCTGACAGTCCTCAGCTCCAATCTGCACAGCTGCTGGCTGGAGAAACCTCCCCATGTGGTCATAGTGGACAACACCTCTGGATGACCAGTGGCGGGCCAATCATCTACTGTGCGGCCAGGCCTTGGGACAGGGAGAGGGAGTGATCTCTTGGCCAGATGCAGGAATAGCCAGTCTGCGGACACCGTGTCCCGCAGACCCACCAGCACTGTGAATCAGCTGATCCCCCAGGCACTGACTGGCTCCTGACAGAGAGCAGTCAATGAGCCACAATGGGCCAGGAGTTGCCCTCCTGTTCAGTATGCTAACCTTGAGTCACTTCCACCAGGAAGGGTGGGGCTGAGAGGAGACTCGGGCCCGCCATCTGCTGGCTAGGCCAGTACCTGCAGGTTGCCTACACCAGACAGGGAGTGGGGAGCCTGAGGGAGGAGCCTCGACGTCTGGAGAAAAGGCAGAAGCCCAGGAAAGCTAACTCCCAATCTGCCTAGGTTTTTATTTTAATTTTTTTTTAATATTCTTTTTTTCTTTCCCCCCTTTAAAAGCAGATTCTTTATAAACATTTTTTATTAATAGTATAATTGTTCTTTTCATCGTTTTTTATTTTTATAGGTATTTCATATATATTTTTATTCTTTGTCTCCTATTTTTTATCTTGCATATTTTTGTTATTCCATTTCATTTACTTTTATTATTACTATTATTTTTCTCTCTCTTTGGTGGGCACCAGCTTGACTTCACTCCCAGTTTATTCTGGGATGTCTCCTTTTGATACTGTTTTACTACTGTTGAGGTATATTTATTTCAAACATATTATTATTTTATTTTATTATTGTTATCATCTCTTTCTTCTTTTTTCTTCATATCCTTTTTTTTTTTTTTTTTTTGCATACGCTGGGAGTTGAGCCTGGATCTCCTGCATGGTGGGCAGCTATTCTGCCACTGGAGTACCCGTGCACCCCGGCCTAGCTTCTAATAGACCCATCAAGTTGAACTGTATCCTACATGAGATATGGACTTTGATTTGATGGAGAATAACCAACAAAGTGCAAAAGGAAACATTCAGCAAAAAACGAGAAAACGTTTAACAAAACAAGTAAATACAGAACTTTAGAAGAGTGAAGGAAATCAACTTGCAAAATAACTATATCAAGATGATCAAATTCCCTGAACACAACAGAAAATCACAAAACACATGAAGATCCAAGCAGAAATGGCTCAGCCAAATGACCAAACCAAAATTCCAGAGGGGACACAGACTATGAAACAACTACTCAAGGGTATTTATAAAGCAAAATATCAGGAAGACACTAGAAGAGCATACAGAAGAATTTGGGAGGTAAAAAAGAAAAATGGCAGCTCTCACAGAAATGAAAGATACAGTAGACTAAATTAAAAATATACTGGAGATACACAATAGCAGATTTGAAGAAGCAGAAAGAAAACAAGTGAACTAGGAACTAGAACAATTGAACTAGAGCACACAAAAGAACAAATAGCAAGAAAGATGGAAAAAATGTAACTGGATCTTAGGGAAATGATGGACAACAAGAAATGCACAGATATAAGGATCATTGGTATCCCAGAAGGAAAAGAAGAGTAAAGTGCTGGGGAAGTTAGTTGAAGATGTAACAGGAGAAAACTTCCCAACCCTTACAAAAGATATGAATATGCAAGTCAAAGAGGTCCAGCGAACTCCAAATAGATTAAATCTGAACAGGCCTACTCCAAGACACAATAATCAGACTGTCCTGTATTGAAGAGAAACAGAAAAGTCCTGAAAGCAGCATGAGAAAAGCAATCTACTACATACAAGGGAAAACACATAAGACTGACTTTAGACTACTCAACAGGCACCGCAGAAGCAAGAAGGCAGTAATATGATATATTTAAGATCCCAAACAAGAAAGGCTTTCAACCAAGAATTCTTTATCCAGCCAAGTCATCCTTCAAAATTGAGGGAGAGATTAAAATCTTTAAAGACAAAGACAGACTGAGAGAACTAGTCAACAAGACACCAGCCCTACAAGAAATACTAAAAGGAGCCCTGTCAGCTGATAAAAAAAGACAGAAGAGGGAGGGAGGCTTGGAGGAGAGCACAGAATTGAAGAATATGAATAACAGTAATTTAAAGGAAAAAAGAGAGAGAATAAAAATAATATATAGACTTCATGAATAAAAACTAAAGGACAAGATGGTAGAGTCAAGAACTGTTTTTACATAATTACTTTGAATGTTAATGGACTAAACACATAAATTAAGATCAGACAGAATGGATCAAAACTCATAATCCATTTGTATGCTGTTCACAAGACAGGCATCTGAGACTTAAGGACACAGACTGAAAGTGAAAGGATAGAAAAATAACTATACAAGCTGTAACCAAAAGAAAGCAGGAGTAGCTATATTAATATCAGACAAAACAGACTTTAAATGTAAAGATATCATAAAAGACAAAGAAGGATATTACATATTAATAACAGGGACAATTCAACAGTTAGAAGTGACAATCATAAATGTGTATGCTCAAGAAGAACTAATGCCAATTCTGCTCATACTCTTCCAAAAAAACTGAGGAAAAAGGAAAATGACTTAACTCATTTTATGACGCTAACATCACTCTAATACCAAAATCGGATAAAGACAACACAAGAAAAGAAAATTACAGACCAATCTCCCTAATGAACACAGATACGAAAATTCTTAACAAAATACCAGCAAATTGTATCCAACACACATTAAAAGAATTATATATACATCATGACCAAGTAGGATTCATACCAAGAATGCAAGTGTGGGTCAATATAAGAAAATCAATCAACATAATATAGCACATTAACAAATCAAAAGGGAAAATTCATATGATCATATTAATTGAAGCTGAAAAGCATTTGACAAAATCCAGCTTCCTTTCCTGATAAAAACACTTCAAAAGTTAGGAATCAAAGAAACTTTCCCAATATCATAAAAGGCATATATGAAAAACCCATAGCCAGCATCATACTTCATGGTAAGAAACTGAAAGCATTCTCCTTAAGGTCAGGAATGAGATAAGGATGCCCATTGTCACCACTATCTTTCAACACTGTATTAGAAGTACTAGCTAAGCCATATGGATGCTATTGAGAATATGATCAAGCTACTGGATGTGTCCACCTGGAAAGTACCTGCTGTCAGTTTTGTTCATCCCTTCCAGTATCTACACTATAGCAATGATCTAACCCTGGACTCTCGTGAAAGAATTGTGGCTAGCATCTCTTTTTGTTTCTCTGTGCAAGATTATAAAGTATATTTTTTGAAATGCAGTTAAATATTTCCTTTATATCTAAGTAATTCTTTCAATAAATTTAATCTCTTTTCAAATGAAAAAAAAAAGTACTAGCTGGAGCATTTAGACAGGAGAAAGAAATAAAGGGCATCCAAATAGGAAAGGAAGAAGTAAAACTTTCACTATTTGCAGATGACATGATCCTATACTTAGAACTGAGAAGTCTACAGCAAAACTTCTTGACCTAATAAACAAATTCAGCAAAGTGGTGGGATATAAGATTAATGTACCAAAATCAGTAACTTTTCTGTCTACAAGTAATAAACTAAGGTGACAAATAAGGAAAAACTCCCATTCAGAATAGTGACCAGAAGAATCAGGTATCTAGGAATAAGCCTAACCAGGGATGTCAAGGACTTATACACAGAAAATTGTTAAAAGAAATAAAAAAATGAACTAAATAGATGGAAAGATATTCCATGCTCATGAATAGGAAGGTTGAATATCATGAAGATGTCAATTCTACCAAAACTGATCTACAGATTGAATGTAATACCAACAAAAATCCCAACAACCTACTTAGAAGAACTGCAAAAGTTGGTTATCAAATTTATATGGAAAGGAAAGAGACTCCGAAAAGCTAAAGATAGCCTAAAAAAGAAGAATAAATTGGGGGACTATCACTTACTGACTTTAAAGCTTACTGTGAAGCCACAATGGTCAAAACAGCATGGTACTGACACAAAGACAGAAGGACTGACCAGTGGAATAGAATCAAGAGTGCAGAGACTGACCACCAAATTTATGGACATTTGATCTTTGATAAGGCCCCCAAACCCACTCAACTGGGACAGAATCATCTTTTCAATCAATAGGAATGGGAGAACTGGATTTCAGAAGCCAAAGAATGAAAGAGGACCCTTAACTTACACCCTATACAAAACTTAATTCAAAATGGCTAATAGCCAGTACTATTACTATTAGTATTGTACTAATAGTACTAATATTACTATTAGTATTAATAGTACTATTTCTTCAGAAAGTAGAAAATGTAGAGAAACATCTTCAGGATCTAGCAAAATGAAGTACCTTCTTAAATTTTACAACTAAAGCACAAGCTGTGAAAGAAAAAAGACAAATAGGAACTCCTTAAGATCAAGAACTTCTGGGCCTCAAAGGACTTTGTTAACAAGGTGAAGAGGCAGCCAACTCAATGATAGAAAATATTTGAAAACCACATATTGGATGAAGGCTTAATATCCTCTGTACATAAAGAAATTATACAGCTCAACAACAAAAGAACAAACAATCCAATTAAAAAATGAGCAGAGGGAATGAATAGGCATTTTTCTGAACAGCAAATACACAAGGCTTTCTAAGCTCATGAAGAGTTGCTCATTTTCACTGGCTATCAGGGAGATGCAAATTAAGATGACAATGAGAGATCACCTCACACCTATAAAAATGGCTGCTATAAACAAACAGGAAACAATAAATGAGATTACTAGCATAGAGAAACTTAAAAAATTGTGGTGAAATATATGTACCATAAAATTTGCCATTTTAACCATTTTTAAATGTATCATTCAGTGTTAATTACTTTTACAATGTTGTGCTACCGTCACACTTTCCATTACTAAAACCTTCATCACCCAAAACAGAACCCCTTTACTAATTAAGTAGTAAATCCCCATTCACCCACCTTCCAGCCCTAGCCAACCACTAATCTACTTATATCTCTCTAGATTTGCCTATTCTGGATACTTCATATAAATGTAAAAATATAATGTGTGGTCTTTTGGACTAACTTCTTGTATCCAGCATAAAGTTTTCAAGGTTCAATACAATACAAATTATTTTTACAATTAAATGGAAATCTTAACCACATAAAATGGATATCTTAGTTAGCTTATCCATAGGCATATTTAAATAAAATATCTAAGCAATCATTATAAAGTCTGTTTGTACAGTATGTTTTATAAACCAATTTAAAATTAAAGCAAGGAAAAATAAATAAATAACTATAGCGCTTTTAAGGTGTGTCCATGTGATTATGAAAATCTTGTGACTGACACTCCCTTTATTAAGTGTATGTACAGAAGACTAAGTAAAAAAAAAAAGACAAAAAATAAATAAATAATAGGGGATTACGGGGGAATGGGATGTTTCAGGTGTTCCTTTTTATTTTTATTTTTATTCTATTTTTGTTGTTGGTGGTGTAATGAAAATGTTCAAACACCAATTGTGATGATAAATACACAGTTATCTGATGATATTGTGAACCACTGATTGTACACTCTGGATGATTATATGGTATGTGAATACATAAAGTATCTCAATTTTTAAAATGCAGTGAAACAAACAAAAAACCCCAGAGTAGACTTCCGGAGAAGATGGTGGCTTAGTAAGGCGCGCGGGTCTTAGTTCCTCCACCAGAACAACTACTAAAGAACTAGAAACAGTACAGAACAGCTCCCGGAGCCATGACAGAGACCAGACACACAGCGTACCCCATTCTGGACTGGCTAAGAGACTCTGCTGTGGTGAGCTCCCCAAGAGGTGCGCGCTTCCACGTGCCGCGGCGGCTGGCGGCCGGAGCCCCTTCCTTCCTCCTTCCCGGGCCGGCTGGGAGCTTTCGATCGGTGGTTCCCCAAGCCGCGGCAGCCGGCGCCCCTTCCCCACACGCGGCTTCCCGGGCCAGCTGGGAGCCCTGGATCGGCGGTTCCCCAAGCCGCAGTGGCCGGTGACCGGAGCCCCTTCCATACACGCGGCTTCCCAGGCCAGCTGGGAACCTCGGATTGGTGGTTCCCCAAGCCGCGGCGGCCAGCGCCCCTCCCCCACGCGCGGCTTCCCGGGACGGCTGGGAGCCTCGGAACAGCGGTTCCCCAAGCCGTGGTGGCCAGCGACCGCAGCCCCTTCCACACACGCGGCTTCCCGGGCCGGCTGGGAGCCTCGGTACAGCGGTTCCTCAAGCCGCGGCGGCTGGCGACCCTCCCCCACAGGCAACTTCCCGGAGGGAAAGGAAAGAGTCTTCAACAGTAGTAGAGACTGAGCCCAACCTAACACCAATAGTGGCATTAATGAACAACTTCTGACTACTAAAAATAGGCCCTCAGCTCAGGCGAAACTGATCAAGGCGGAAGTCGCTGATTGGGCTAACTGAAAAAGAGGAAAGGGGGCGAAACAGAGCCTTCTGCGGCTGTTTCTACGGAGCCTTCGTTGCCTCTGGGCTCAGCGCTGGGACTACACAGGTTGCAACTGCCCCGAACGCAGAAACAGGCTGCTTTCAGGGCTCCCTACCACCTGAACCTCCCCCGCGGGAGGGGGGAAACGCAACTCAGGTGGAATCCCTCTCTCAAGGAATTCAGATCCCAGGACTTCACAATTTGAAGCCATTAAAACCAACCTACAACCTTTCCTCTGTCTCAACCACACACCCAGCAGCGAGAGTCTTCCAAAGTTAAAGAAGCCACAACATCTTTTGCTGGTGGGACCTGCAGACAGACAAGCACCACATACTGGGCAGGATGAGAAAAACAGAGCCCAGAGACTTCACAGGAAAGTCTTTCAACCTGCTGGGTCCCACACTCAGGGAAATCTGATTAAATGCCCAGACGCCAGCAAAAAATAAATCATACCAGGAAAATTGAAGATATGGCCCAGTCGAAGGAACAAACCAATAGCTCAAATGAGATACAGGAGCTGAGACACTTAATTCTGAATATACGAACAGAAATGGAAAACCTCTTCAAAAACCAAATCAATAAATTGAGGGAGGATATGAAGAAGGCATGGGATCAACAAAAAGAAGAAATGGAAAGTCTGAAAAAACAAATCACAGAACTTATGGGATTGAAAGACACAGTAGAAGAGATGAAAAAAACAATGGAAACCTACAATGGTAGATTTAAAGAGACAGAGGCTAGAATTAGTGAACTGGAGGATGGAACATCTGAAATCCAAAAAAAACCCCAGAAACTATAGGCAAAAGAATGGAAAAATTTGAGCAGGGGCTCAGGGAATTGAATGATAATATGAAGCGCACAAATATACGTGTTGTGGGTGTCCCAGAAGGAGAAGAGAAGGGAAAAGGAGGAGAAAAACTAATGGAAGAAATTATCACTGAAAATTTCCCAACTCTTATGAAAGACCTAAAATTACAGATCCAAGAAGTGCAGCGCACACCAAAGACACTTACTAGTTAGAATGTCAGAGGTCAAAGAGAAAGAGAGGATCTTGAAAGCAGCAAGAGAAAAACAATCCATCACATACAAGGGAAATCCAATAAAACTATGTGTAGATTTCTCAGCAGAAACCATGGAAGCTAGAAGACAGTGGGATGATATATTTAAATTACTAAAAGAGAAAAACTGCCAACCAAGACTTCTATATCCAGCAAAATTGTCCTTCAAAAAGGAGGGAGAAATTAAAACATTTTCAGACAAAAAGTCACTGAGAGAATTTGTGACCAAGAGACCAGCTCTGCAAGAAATACTAAAGGGAGCACTAGAGTCAGATACGAAAAGATAGAAGAGAGAGGTATGGAGAAGAGTGTAGAAAGAAGGAAAATCAGATATGATATATATAATACAAACGGCAAAACGGTAGAGGAAAGTATTACCCAAACAGTAATAACACTAAATGTTAATGGACTGAATTCCCCAATCAAAAGACATAGACTGGCAGAATGGATTAAAAAACAGGATCCTTCTATATACTGCCTACAGGAAACACATCTTAGACCCAAAGATAAACATAGGTTGAAAGTGAAAGGTTGGGAAAAGATATTTCATGCAAATAACAATCAGAAAAGAGCAGGGGTAGCTATACTAATATCCAACAAATCAGACTTCAAATGTAAAACAGTTAAAAGAGACAAAGAAGGATACTATCTACTAATAAAAGGAACAATTAAACAAGAAGACATAACAATCATAAATATTTAGGCACCGAACCAGAATGCCCCAAAATACGTGAGGAATACACTGCAATCACTGAAAAGGGAAACAGACACATCTACCATAATAGTTGGAGACTTCAATTCCCCACTCTCATCAATGGACAGAACATCTAGACAGAGGATCAATAAAGAAACAGAGAATTTGAATATTACAATAAATGAGCTAGACTTAACAGACATTTATAGGACACTACACCCCACAACAGCAGGGTACACCTTTTTCTCAAGTGCTCATGGATCGTTCTCAAAGATAGACCATACGCTGGGTCACAAAGCAAGTCTCAAGAAATTTAAAAAGACTGAAATCATAACAACACTTTCTCAGATCATAAAGGAATGAAGTTGGAAATCAATAATAGGCAGAGTGCCCGAAAATTCACAAATACGTGGAGGCTCAACAACACACTCTTAAACAACGAGTGGGTCAAGGAAGAACTTGCAAGAGAAATTAGTAAATATCTCGAGGCGAATGAAAATGAAAACACAACATATCAAAACCTATGGGACGCACCAAAGGCAGTGCTAAGAGGGAAATTTATTGCCCTAAATGCCTATATCAGAAAAGAAGAAAAGGCAAAAATGTAGGAATTAACCGTCCACTTGGAAGAACTGGAGAAAGAACACAAACTAACCCCAAAGCAAGCAAAAGGAAAGAAATAACAAAGATTAGAGCAGAAATAAATGAAATTGAGAACATGAAAACAATAGAGAAAATCAATAAGATCAGAAGTTGGTTCTATGAGAAAATCAACAACATTGATGGGCCCTTAGCAAGATTGACAAAAAGAAGAAGAGAGAGGACGCAAATAAATAAGATCAGAAATGGAAGAGGAGACATAACCGCTGACCTCACAGAAATAAAGGAGGTAATAACAGGATACCATAAACAACTTTACGCTAATAAATACAACAATGTAGATGAAATGGACAAGTTCCTAGAAAGGCATGAACAACCAACTTTGACTCAAGAAGAAATAGATGACCTCAACAAACCAATCACAAGTAAAGAAATTGAATCAGTCATTCAAAAGCTTCCCAAAAAGAAAAGTCCAGGACCAGACAGCTTCAAATGTGAATTCTACCAAACATTCCAGAAAGAATTAGTACCAACTCTGCTCAAACTCTTCAAAAAAATCGAAGTGGAGGGAAAGCTACCTAATTCATTCTATGAAGCCAACATCACCCTCATACCAAAACCAGGCAAAGATATTACAAAAAAAGAAAACTACAGACCAATCTCTCTAATGAATACAGATGCAAAAATCCTCAACAAAATTCTAGCAAATCAAATCCAGCAACACATTAAAAGAATTATACATCATGACCAAGTAGGATTCATCCCAGGTATGCAAGGATGGTTCAACGTAAGAAAATCAATTAATGTAATACACCATATCAACAAATCAAAGCAGAAAAATCACATGATCATCTCAATTGATGCAGAGAAGGCATTTGACAAGATTCAACATCCTTTCCTGTTGAAAACACTTCAAAGGATAGGAATACAAGGGAACTTCCTTAAAATATAGAGGGAATATATGAAAAACCCACAGCTAATATCATCCTCAATGGGGAAAAATTGAAAACTTTTCCCCTAAGATCAGGAACAAGACAAGGATGTCCACTATCACCACTATTATTCAACATCGTGTTGGAGGTTCTAGCCAGAACAATTAGACAAGAAAAAGAAATACAAGGCATCAAAATTGGAAAGGAAGAAGTAAAACTATCACTGTTTGCAGACGATATGATACTATACGTCAAAAACCCGGAAAAATCCACAACAAAACTACTAGAGATAATAAATGAGTACAGCAAAGTAGCAGGTTATAAGATCAACATTCAAAAATCTGTAGCGTTTCTATATACTAGCAATGAACAAGCTGAGGGGGAAATCAAAAAACGAAAGTCCATTTACAATTGCACCTAAAAGAATAAAATACTTAGGAATAAATTTAACTAAACAGACAAAAAACCAATATAAAGAAAACTACAAAAAACTGTTAAAAGAAATCACAGAAGACCTAAATAGATGGAAGGGCATACCGTGTTCATGGATTGGAAGACTAAATATAGTTAAGATGTCAATCCTACCTAAACTGATCTACAGATTCAATGCAATACCAATCAAAATCCCAACAACTTATTTTTCAGAAATAGAAAAACCAATAAGCAAATTTATCTGGAAGGGCAGGGTGCCCCGAATTGCTAAAAACATCTTGAGGAAAAAAAACGAAGCTGCAGGTCTTGCGCTGCCTGACTTTAAGGCATATTATGAAGCCACAGTGGTCAAAACAGCATGGTATTGGCATAAAGATAGATATATCGACCAATGGAATCGAATAGAGTGCTCAGATATAGACCCTCTCATCTATGGACATTTGATCTTTGATAAGGCAGTCAAGCCAACTCACCTGGGACAGAACAGTCTCTTCAATAAATGGTGCCTAGAGAACTGGATATCCATATGCAAAAGAATGAAAGAAGACCCATATCTCACACCTTATACAAAAGTTAACTCAAAATGGATCAAAGATCTAAACATTAGGTCTAAGACCATAAAACAGTTAGAGGAAAATGTAGGGAGATATCTTATGAAACTTACAATTGGAGGCGGTTTTATGGACCTTAAACCTAAAGCAAGAGCACTGAAGAAGGAAATAAATAAATGGGAGCTCCTCAAAATTAAACACTTTTGTGCATCAAAGAACTTCATCAAGAAAGTAGAAAGACAGCCTACACAATGGGAGATAATATTTGGAAATGACATATCAGATAAAGGTCTAGTATCCAGAATTTATAAAGAGATTGTTCAACTCAACAACAAAAAGACAGCCAACCCAATTACAAAATGGGAAAAAGACTTGAACAGACCCCTCTCAGAAGAGGAAATACAAATGGCCAAAAGGCACATGAAGAGATGCTCAATGTCCCTGGCCATTAGAGAAATGCAAATCAAAACCACAATGAGATATCATCTCACACCCACCAGAATGGCCATTATCAACAAAACAGAAAATGACAAGTGCTGGAGAGGATGCGGAGAAAGAGGCACACTTATCCACTGTTGGTGGGAATGTCAAAGGGTGCAACCACTGTGGAAGGCAGTTTGGCGGTTCCTCAAAAAGCTGAATATAGAATTGCCATACGACCCAGCAATACCATTGCTGGGTATCTACTGAAAGGACTTAAGGGCAAAGACACAAACGGACATTTGCACACCAATGTTTATAGCAGCGTTATTTACAACTGCAAAGAGATGGAAACAGCCAAAATGTCCATCAATAGATGAGTGGCTAAACAAACTGTTGTATATACATACGATGGAATATTATGCAGCTTTAAGACAGAATAAACTTATGAAGCATGTAATAACATGGATGGACCTAGAGAACATTATGCTGAGTGAATCCAGCCAAAAACTAAAGGACAAATACTGTATGGTCCCACTGATGTGAACCGACATTTGAGAATAAACTTGGAATATGTCATTGGTAACAGAGACCAGCAGGAGTTAGAAACAGGGTAAGATAATGGGTAATTGGAGCTGAAGGGATACAGACTGTGCAACAGGACTAGATACAAAAACTCAAAAATGGACAGCACAATAATACCTAATTGTAAAGTAATCATGTTAAAACACTGAATGAAGCTGCATCTGAGCTATAGGTTTTTTTGTTGTTGTTGTTTGTTTTTTTTTTACTATTATTATTACTTTTATTTCTTTTCTCTATATTAACATTCTATATCTTTTTCGGTTGTGTTGCTAGATCTTCAAAACCGATCCAAATGTACTAAGAAACGATGATCAGGCATCTATGTGATGATGTTAAGAATTGCTGATTGCATATGTAGAATGGTATGATTTCTAAATGCTGGGTTAATTTCTTTTTTTCCGTTAATTAATAAAAAAACAAAAAGATAGATATATCGACCAATGGAATCGAATAGAGTGCTCAGATATAGACCCTCTCATCTATGGACATTTGATCTTTGATAAGGCAGTCAAGCCAATTCACCTGGGACAGAACAGTCTCTTCAATAAATGGTGCCTAGAGAACTGGATATCCATATGCAAAAGAATGAAAGAGGACCCGTATCTCACACCCTATACAAAAGTTAACTCAAAATGGATCAAAGATCTAAACACTAGGTCTAAGACCATAAAACAGTTAGAGGAAAATGTAGGGAGATATCTTATGAAACTTACAATTGGAGGCGGTTTTATGGACCTTAAACCTAAAGCAAGAGCACTGAAGAAAGAAAGAAATAAATGGGAGCTCTCAAAATTAAACACTTTTGTGCATCAAAGAACTTCATCAAGAATGTAGAAAGACAGCCTACACAATAGGAGACAATATTTGGAAACGACATATTAGATAAAGGTCTAGTATCCAGAATTTATAAAGAGATTGTTCAACTCAACAACAAAAAGACAGCCAACCCAATTACAAAATGGGAAAAAGACTTGAACAGACACCTACCAGAAGAGGAAATACAAATGGCCAAAAGGCACATGAAGAGATGCTCAATGTCCCTGGCCATTAGAGAAATGCAAATCAAAACCACAATGAGATATCATCTCACACCCACCAGAATGGCCATTATCAACAAAACAGAAAATGACAAGTGCTGGAGAGGATGTGGAGAAAGAGGCACACTTATCCACTGTTGGTGGGAATGTCAAATGGTGCAACCACTGTGGAAGGCAGTTTGGCGGTTCCTCAAAAAGCTGAATATAGAATTGCCATACGACCCAGCAATACCATTGCTAGGTATCTACTCAAAGGACTTAAGGGCAAAGACACAAACGGACATTTGCACACCAATGTTTATAGCAGCATTATTTACAATTGCAAAGAGATGGAAACAGCCAAAATGTCCATCAACAGATGAGTGGCTAAACAAACTGTAGTATATACATATGATGGAATATTATGCAGCTTTAAGACAGAATAAACTTATGAAGCATGTAATAACATGGATGGACCTAGAGAATATTAACTGAGTGAGACTAGCCAAAAACTAAAGGACAAATACTGTATGGTCCCACTGATATGAACTGACATTAGTGAATAAACTCGCAATATGTCATTGGTAACAGAGACCATAAGGAGATAGAAACAGGGTAAGACAATGGGTAATTGAAGCTGAAGGGATACAGACTGTGCAACAGAACTGGATACAAAAACTCAGAAATGGACAGCACAATACTACCTAATTGTAATGTAACTATGTTAAAACACTGAATGAAGCTGCATCTGAGAGTTTTTTTTTTATTTTTCTATTATCGTTTTATTTCTTTTTCTAAATCGATGCAAATGTACTAAGAAATGATGATCATACATCTATGTGATGATATTAAGAATTACTGATTGTATATGTAGAATGGAATGATTTCTAAATGTTGTTAGTTAATTAAAAAAAAAAACAAAAAAACCCAGAGTATGCAAAAGCACAGCTTCCAAAACAAAAGACAGAAAAATAAGAGAATAAAGGGAATTCTATGAACATAACAGACGGCAAAATAGTAAAAGAAAAGTCCTATTTTGGAAACTAAAAAATATTTAGAGTATAAAAGTTCTACATGTAAAAACTGGTAGGACATAGCTAAAGCAGAATTTTGATACTTTTGTAGCCTTAAAATACATTTATTAAAAATTAATACTGAAATAAATGAATTAAGTGTTCTACTCAAGAAATTAAAAAATAATGGACACAATAAGAAATCAGGAAGACCTCACTAAAGATAAAGATCAGAGATTAAGGAACTAGAAACTAAAAAAGATGAGAAACTAAACAAAACTAAAGTGATTCTTTGAAAAGACTAATAAAAATAAAGAAATCCAAGCAAAATATTAAGAAAAAAAAACATTAAGGAGAAACTAATCATAAATGGAACACAGAGTTTTAAAATTATGAGCAAATAATATAAAAAGTGTTATACCAATCAACTGGAAACATGGATGAAAGAGAAAATTGTCTAAACAAATATTGCCAAAATTGATTTAAGAAAAAATAAAAAACCCAAAGATACCAATTACCATTAAATATACTAAATCAGTTAAGTCAAATATCATCCCACCAAACTGTACCAGGCTCACAGATTTTTACAGATGAATCTTATAAACTCTTCAAAGAGCAAATAACTCCTATCTTTATGGCTATTTTAAGAAAAACAAAAAGAGGTAAAACTACCCAACTGATTTCATGAAAGTGAAAGCTTGATATTAGAATATAACCTTGATATCAAAATCAGTAAAGGATAGTAATATTTTTAAAAGTCATATGTTCATTTTTTATGAATACAGATGCAAATATTCTAAATGTATATATGTAAACTAATTCAATAGTGCATGAAAGAAAATATACATTAATTAACTATGGGGATTTACTCTAGGAATGCAAGGATAACTATTAGGAAACAGCTTCTATACACAAAGTCATTATAAACAAATCTGTTCTAGTTTGCTAGCTGCCAGAATGCAAAATACCAGAAGCAGAATGGCTCTTCAAAGGGGAATTTAATAAGTTGCCAATTTACAGTTCTAAAGCCTAGAAAATGTCCCAATTAAAATAAGTCTATCCAGGAAAAGATATCTTAGTTCAAGAAAGCCAATGAAGTTCAGGGGTTCTCTCTCAAGTGAGAAGGCACATGGCAAACACGGCGTCATCTGCTAGCTTTCTGTCCTGGCTTCCTGTTTCATGAAGCTCCCCAGGAGGCATTTTCCTTCTTCATCTCCAAAAGTTGCTGGCTCATGGACTCTCTACTTCGTGGTGCTGCAGCATCCTCTGCTCTCTCTGAATCTCTTTCATTCTCCAAAATGTTTCCTTTTTTATAGGACTCCAGAAACTTATCAAGACCCACCCAAATGGGTGGAGACATGTCATTACCTAATCCACCTTAACAACCACTCTTGATTAAATCACAACTCCAGGGAGATGATCTGATTAGTTTTAAACACACAGTACTGAATAGGGATTATACTGCCTTTATGAAATGGGATTTAGATTAAAACATGGCTTTTCTAGGGGACATACATCATTTCAAACCAGCACAAAAGTGAAAAGAAAAGCTGAAAATTGAGAGCAAATATTTACATTGCTTATAATCAAAGGATTAGTATTCAGAATGCAAGTGTGTGTTTGCATATCTATATGTGTATGACATTTATAAATGATTAAGAAAAATTCAAATAACCCAATGGAAAATGGGCAAAGAATATAAACAGCCATTTCACAGAGGAAGAAGGGTCAAAAACTATTAAGAAAAGATTGTCTACCTTTAAGAACTACCACATATCCATCAGATGGTAAAAGAAAAGAAAGCCTGAGGGTAATAGTTGCTGGCAAAATGTGGGGAAACAGGAACTTTCATACACTGCTAGTGAAAATGTAAACCAATACAAGTACTTTAGAGGGGTAGTAAAGTGTAAATGCAATAGAGCTGAATAAGAACAAACCCCATGACCTAGAATTTCTGCTTCTAGAAATCTACACTAGAGAAACTGTTACATATTTACTGTATACAAGGAGATGGTATATGACTATCCACTGTAGCAATATTTATAACAACAAAAAGAGAAACACTTTGTGTCCCTAAGTAGAAGAATGGGTAAGCAGTAGTGAAATTACATGCCAGAATACTATATACTACACTAAATATAGAGAGAGCTATATGCATCGCAGCACAAACAAATCTCGATTAACAATATTCAGGGTAAAAAGCTACAGGATGAGATGATCAGTATGATACAATTTGTATATAAAATTTAAACACAAACAAGAAGGGAAAAGACAGCAGCATAGGAAGCTCTAGGAACCAGTTTCTTTTACAGAACAACTATTAAATAGGGAGAAACTGTCTGAATTAACTGTTCTGAAACTCCAGGGTCTAACAGAATATTGAACAGCAGGAAGAGCAAGAGGAAGAGGCTGGTAAATTATGATAAGTACCAGGAAATCACTCTCTTGGAGCTGCAGTTACCGATGCCCATGCTCCACCCTAGCAGCAGGCAGCAGTGGGTTCTAGCCCATGGGGTAGCTTGCCGGGTGCCAGAGAAGGACATAAAAATCAACTTCCTCAAGATCACAAAGTACAGTGAAGGCCAGTCACTGATCACTGCTTTTTTATTTTATTTTTTTACTTTCTTTTTTTTTTTTACATGGGCAGGCACCGGGAATCACCGGGTCCTCGGGCATGGCAGGCAAGCATTCTTACCTGCTGAGCCACAGTGGCCCACCCTGATCACTGCTTTTGATGAACTACTTCAGATGGATGTGTCCCCAGACAAAGGCAGTGGAGGAGACTTAAAGACAGTATGTTTTCCTCAGAGATGCAGAGAATAGCTGAAGGGCATCAATGGCTGGTCAGGGGCCGAGTAAAGAAAGCTCAGCTTTGGGGAGCTGGAGGAGAGGTACCTGGAGTTCTTCCTGGCCCCACCCTCAACCCCCTCTCCAGAGCAGTTTGGAGCTAGCCAGTGCTCTCCCTTTGATCCACCAGGGAAAAAGCGACTTAGGAAATTCCTCTCGTTTGTGCCCCCCTACCCACAATTTTCCCTCCAGGCAAAAGAAGCTTGAGAAAAGGAAAGAAGTGGAAGAAACAACTGAGGTGGATGGCCTAGGGCAGAGGTTTATCTGCTTTAAGTTGCTCAGTGGAAGATCAAATTTCCTCTATTTCCAGGGAAGTAGAGGAAATATTCAAACTCTTTTAAACAGGGGAACTCCTATAGCTTCTAACAAGCACAAGACTAAGACAAGGCACAGATACAAAAGGGACAGGGCAGACATTACATTTCATATCTACCTTAGACTGACCTGCCGATTAGGAGGTCTGAGCTGTGACACATACCACTAACCAACACAAAGCCAGTTTGCAAAACACTGAATGCTGGGGGTTTTTTTGGCCTAGATTTGCTTGGTTTTCTTAGCTCCTGACACTCAAAAAAATCTCTGCCAAATCACCAGCTGGTTATTAACTCAAGAAACAGACATCTCAAGGAATAAATCTCAATGTTTTACACATTTAAAATATTAAAATGTACAGTGTGCTACAAAAGATTACAAGACAAAGAAACAGGATATGATGGCCCATCCCAAAGAAGAGGATAAAAATGCAGAAAACATCAAAGAAGAAGACCAGACAAAGACTTAAAAAAAAAAAAAAGATCTTCAGTATGTGCAAAGAGGGTGCACGGGTAGTTCAGTGGTACAATTCTCGCCTGCCATGTGGGAGCCAGCCCCAGGTTTAACTCCCAGCCAACGCACTCAAAAAAAAAAAATCAACAAACGGTGTTGTGATAGGGAGATATTCACATGGAAAAGAATGAAATGTAAGCCCCACTCCCAGCATACAGCATATAAAAAAAACTGCTCAAAGGGAAGAAGGAAAAAATAGATACAGAACTAAAGGGTATCAAGAAAACAACCAATGAACAATGAGAATCTTAATAACAAGATAGAGATGTTAAAAATCAGGGTGCATGGGTAGTTCACTGGTACAATGCTCGCATTCCATGCAGCAGACCCGGGTTCAATTCCTGGACCATGCACCAAAAAAAGAAGAATCAAACAGAAATAATGGAGTTGAAGATCATAATAACTGAAATGAAAAATTCCCAAGGGTCTCAACAGTAGATTGGAGCTGACAGAAGAATCAACAAACTGAAAGATAAAGCAACTGAAGTGAGTAAAGGCTGAGGACCAGAGAGGAAAAAGAATTATAAAAAGTGAAAATAGCCTAAAAGACATTTGAGACACCATCAAGCATACCAATATACACATGATGGGAGTTCCAGAAGGAGAAAAAAGAAAGAAAAGGGCAGAAGGAATATTAAAAAAAAAAAGAATGATGAGAGAAACCTCCCCAAATTTTTCAAAATACATGAATATGCACATCCAAGGATCCCAGAGAAGACTGAAGAGGAAAACTTAAATCAGTCACATACTGATTAAACTGTTGAAAGGAAAGTACAAGGAAAGAATTCTGAAAGCTGCAAGAGAGAAGCAATGTGTTACATACAAGAGAGTCCCAATTAAATTAGGTACCATTTTCTCATCAGAAACAACGGAGAGAAGAAAGCAGTAGATTGAAATACCTAAAAGTGCTGAAAGAAAACAAATGCCGACCAAGAATTTTATATCCTGCGAGATTTTCTTTCAAAATGAAGAAGAGATTAAGACATTCCCTGATAAACAGAAGTGGAGGGAGTTCATCACCAGTAGACCTATCCACAAACAATGCTAACGAGAGCTCTCCAAATTGAAAGCAAAGGGAAATACCTTGAAAGGGTTCAAGGTAATTTGAAAGAAAGACCTCTAACAAAGGTAACTACTTCAGTAATTATAAATGCCCTTACTACTATATTGTATTTTTTAGTATGTAACTCCAATTCTTACTTACTACAGGTGCTAAAATGCAAACACAAAAAAATAATGGTAAATCTGATTTGGACATACAATGCACAAAGGTATAATTTGTAACAAGTGAAAACAAGATGGGGAGATGGAAAGGTAGGCAAACAGTGTATGTGTATGCTATTGAAGTCAAGTTGGTATCAAATCAAATATGATTGTTATATATTAACTTTTAACCTCCTGGTGACCACATGGAAAATATATCCAGATAGAAATGAGAAGGGACTCAATGTGGCACAACACAAAAAATAAAAGAAATATGAAAGTTGGCATTAATGGAAGAACTGAGAGACAGAAAATGTGTAAGATTTACAAACACTAAATAGCAAAATGGCAAAGGAAGTTCAGCCTTACCAGTAGTGACTTTAAATATAAATAGATTAAACTCTTCAGTCTAGATGCAGAGATTGGTAAAATGGATAAAAAAAAAAAAAAAAAGCATGACCCAACAACATGAGGTCTAAAAGAGGCACATCTTAAACTCAAAGACATTAAGTAGATCGAAAGTAAAAAGATGGGAAAAATATATCATAAAAGTAGTAAGCAAAAGACAGCTGGTGTTTGGGCAGGCAACGGTAGCTCGTTCTTGCCATGTCAGAGATCTGGGTTCAATTCCCGATGCCTGCCCATGTTAAAAAAAAAAAAAAAAAAAAAAAGACAGCTGGTGTAGTTAAACTAATATCAGATAAAATAAACATTAAGGCAATAACTGTTACGAGAACAAAGATGGTCATTACACTGATAAAAGGAGTTGTAAACTGTTGCGTACCCTAGAAAAGCCATGTTCTTTAATCCTCATTCAATATTGCTGGTGGGATCTTTTTGATTGTTTCCATGGAGATGTGACCCATCCAACTGTGGGTGGTAACTTTTGATTAGGTGGTTTGATTAGGTTTCCATGGAGATGTGTCTCCACTCATTCACGACAGAGTTGCTTATTGGAGCCCTTTAAGAGGGAACCATTTCAGAAAAAGCTTTAGTGCCAACACAGCCCACACAGCCAGAGAGCTTTAGAGATGCAGACAGAAAACGTTCCCAGGGAAGTCTTCTGAAATGAGAAGAGAAAGCTAGCAGATGTCATTACGCGCCTTCCCAGCTGACAGAAGTGTTCTGGATTCATTGGCCTTTCTTGAATCAAGGTATCTTTCCCTGGTTGCCTTAGTTTGGATATTTTCACAGCCTTAGAACTATCAACTCGCAACTTAATAAATTCCCATTTTTAAAAGCCATTCCGTTCCTGGTATATTGCAATCCAGCAGCTTTAACAAACTAAAACAGGGGTCAATTCAACAGGATGTAATAATGATAAATATATATGCACCAAACAGAAGAGCCCCAAAATATATGAAGAAAATATTGCCAGATTTGAAGGGAGAGACAGTTCTACATTAATAGCAGATAATTTGAATACACAGCTTTCAATAATGGAAAGAACATCTACACAGAAGATCAATAAGAAAATACAAGACTTGAGTGATACTCTAAATCAATTAGACCTTACAAACATGCAATGAACACTTTACCCAACAAGAAAAGAATATACATGCTACTCTGGCGCACATGGATCAATCTCCAGTACCGGCCAGATCTTAATTCACAAAACAAATCTCAATAAATTAAAAAATACCGAAGTCTCAATAAATTAAAAAAGTATCTCTGACCACAAAGGAATGGAGCTAGAAATAAATAACAGAGAGAGAAATGGAAAATCCACAAATACATGGAAATTAAGCAACTACTCTTCAACAACTGAAAAGAAGAAATCATGGGGGAAATTAGGAATATCATGAGGTGAATGAAAATGAAAATACAATATACCAAAACCTATGGGATGCAGCAAAGACAGTACTGGAAGGGAAATTTATAGTTTTAAATGTTTACAGTAAAAAAGAAAAAAAAATTTTCAAATCAGGGACCAAACCTCAAAACTAGAAGAGCTAAAAAAGAAGAAAACACTAAACCAAAAGAGTGAAGATGGAAAAAAATAACAAAAATTGGAGTGGAGTTAAATTATATAAAAAAACAATAGGGAGAATCAACAAAGCCAGGTGGTTCTTTGAAAAAACCAATAAATTGGACAAACCTTTTATTAGACTGATAAAGAAAAAAATAGAGAACACAAATAATTAAAATCAAAAATGAAAAAGGGACATTATACTGACAGCACAGAAATAAAAAGGACTCTAAGAGTGTGCTGGGTTCAAAACATTTACGTACCCTAGAAAAGCCATGTTTTCATACTAATCAACCTTGTGGGAGCAACGGTTTCTTCTAATCCCTATTCAGCACTGTATGTTGGAAACTTTAATTAGCTTACCTCCATGGAAATGTGACTCAATCTGTCTGGGGATTAAACTTGATAGGTGCTGCTGTCTCCACCCATTCCAGGTGGGTCTTGATTGGTTTCACCGGAATCCTTTAAAACAAGGACTTTGGAAAAAAAGTAAGAATGACAAGAGAGAAAGCCATGAGATTTTGAGAGAGCAGAGAATGACACAGCTAAGAGAATCAGAGAGTCCACCAGCCAGCGATCTTTGGAGATGAAGAAGGAAAACGCCTCTCAGGAAGCTTCATCAAACAGGAGGCCAGGAGACAAAGTTCACAGATAACGCTGTGTTTGCCACGTGCCTTTCCAGATGAGAGAGAAACCCTGACTGTGTTCACCGCCTGCCTTCTTACTTGGGAGAGAAATCCTGAACTACATTAGCCTTCTTGAACCAAGGTATCTTTCCTTGTAGCCTAAGATTGGACATGTCTATTGACTTGTTTTAATTGGAACATTTTCTTGGCCTTAGAACTGTGAACGAGCAACTTATTCAATGGCCCTTTGAAAAGCCATTCTGTTTCTGGTATATTGCATTCCAGCAGCTAGAAACTAGAACAGAAGCACTTGATAGAGAAGGCCTAGAATGCTTTGAAGAGGCTGTTGGTAGAAATGTGGACTCTGAAGATACTGTTGATAAGGTCTTAGGCAGAAATGAGGCATGTGTTACTGCAAACTGTAAAGAAGGCAATCCTTGTTTTAAAATAGCAGATAATCTGGTAAAACTGACCAGTGGCTTTGGCTGGAAGGCAGATTTTAAAAGGCATGAACTTGGAAATTTAGCAGAAGAGATCTCCAAATTCAATGTGGAAAGTGCAGCCTGGTTTCTCCTCGCAGCTTACAGTGAATGTGACAGGAAAGAGATAAGCTGAGAACTGAACTCTTGGGGACAAAGAAACGAGAAACTGAGGCTCTGGAAAATTCTGGGCTTCCAGGAGGGGAGACCCCAGAGAACAGTGCCTCACATGAGGATTTAACCAAATATGGAACCAGTCAGCCATCTCAGAGAAAGCCAAGATTGGAGATAGAGTTATCCAGGAAGGATTTGTGGAAATTCCTTATGTCTGAAGGGGATGATCCAAGGCTACTGCATAGAAAGCCAATGACAGTGCTGTGGACCTGTAACAGACAGAGCCACTGCCAGTCTGGACCGGGGTGCTAAGAGAAGGGACACACTGGAGGAAAAATAACTTCAGAGGCAAAGCCATGGAGGCTGAGGATCCGTAGGCAAGACGCGTCGGGCCATCTCTCCCTCAATCAACACGACAAGCAAACTCACTGCCCTCCCCCTCTCTACGTGGGACATGACTCCCAGGGGTATGAACCTTTCTGACTATGTGGGATAGAAATCCTAGAATGAGCTGGGACTTAGCACCAAGGGATTGAAAAAAACTTCTCAACCGAAAGGGGGAAGAGAGAAATGAGACAAAATAAAGTATCAATGGCTGAGAGATTCCAAACAGAGTTGAAAGGTTATCCTGGAGGTTATTCTTACGCATTAAATAGATATCACCTTTAACAGAGAGGCTGGAGGGAACTGCCTAAAAAATGTAGAGCTGTGTTCCAGTAGCCATGTTGCTTGAAGATGACTGTATAATGATACAGCTTTCACAACGTGACTGTGCGATCATGAAAACCTTGTGTCTGACGCTTCTTTCATCTACCTTATGGACAGATGAGTAAAACATATGGATTAAAAATAAATACTAGGAGGAACAAATGCCAAAATAAATTTAGTAGACTGAAATGCTAGTGATCAATGAATGGGAGGGGTGGGGAGTATGGTATGTATGAATTATTTTTGCTGTTTTCTTTTTATTTTGTTTTCTGAATTGAAGTAAATGTTCTAAGAAATGGTCATGATGAATATACAATTATATGATGAAAAAAATCATATTGTATGTTGACTGGTTTTATTAATTAAAAAAAAAGCTGCCTCAGACCAGGAGAACAGGCCCAACCAAGCAGGTGGAGAGGGTAAATTTGCCCCAAAGGCAGAGGATGGGCTGTCCACAGCACTGCAGTGGAAGAGGCATGCCACCTCAGGCCTTGGGGAAGGCGGAGCACACTCCCTGGGGTTTAGGGAGAGTCTGGCTGCCACCACATTGGGGGATTGAGCATGTACCCTAGAGATGGCCGAGAACCCAGAAGCAGGCCCCGGTCCTTGGAGAGGGTGGTGCTGAGAAAAAAGGGGTCTCTCCACTGTCCCCCAAGGTTGTGTTCAAAGAGAGGTAGGGCACTGTGTAGGCCCTTGGAAAGGGTGAGACTGCCACTTTCTAAAGCCCCAAAGATCAATGACTCTCAGACTCTGAAATCTAATGGACCCTACCCTGCAGATTTTTTTTTTTTTTAACATGGGCAGGCACCGGGAATCGAACCCGGGTCCTTGAGCATGGCAGGCAAGCACTCTTACCTGCTGAGCCACTGTGGCCCGCCCACCTGCGGGTTTTTTGAAACTGCTTAGGTCCTGTGACCCCCGTGCTTCTTTCTCCCTATGGAAATGGGCATATGTATCTTACGACTATTCCTCCCCTTTGTATGCTGGCAGCAAATAACTTGTTTGAGTTTTACAGGTCCACACCCGTTTTACAGGTCCAGATCCAGAGGAAAATTTTGCCTTAGGACTGTCCATGCCTATAGCTGACTTTGAGACTCTGCACTGGTTTTAACCTAGCATTGTATTTGTATTCTAACTGAAATGGCTTAAGGATATTGAATGAATGTATTTTGTATATGGAGAAACATGTCTTTTTTAGGGTCCAAAGGATGAAATGTGCTGATTTGAAAAGGTTTATGTGCCCTAGAAAAGCCATGTTTTAATTGTACTCAACCTTGTGGGAGCAATGGTTTCTTCTAATCCTTGTTCAGCACTGTATGTTGGAAACTTTAACTAGCTTACCTCCATGGAGATGTGACTCAATCAGTGTGGGTATTAAACTTGATAGGTGGAGATGTGTTGCCACACACTCCAGGTGAGTCTTGATTGGGTTACTGGAATCCTTTAAAAGAAGAAGCACTTTGGAAAAAGCTAGAGAATGACGAGAGAGAAAGCCATGAGATTCTGAAAGAACAGAGAATGACACAGCTACAAGAACCAGAGAGTCCACCAGCCAGTGACCTTTGGAGATGAGGAAGGAAAACGCCTCCCAGGGAGCTTCATGAAACAGGAACCCAAGAGAGAAAGCTCGCAGATGATACCATGTTCGTCACATGCCTTTCCAGATGAGAGAGAAATCCTGAACTTCATTGGCCTTCTTGAATCAAGGTATCTTTCCCTGGATGCCTGAGATTGGACACTTCTATAAACTTATTTTAATTGGGACATTTTCTAGGCCTTAGAACTATAAACTTGCAACTTATTAAATTCCCCTTTTTAAAAGCCATTCCATTTCTGGTATGTTGCATTCCAGCACCTAGCAAACTAGAACAAAGAGCATATCATAACCAACTATATGGTGACAAATTAGGTAACCTAGATGAAACAAACAAATGCCTAGAAACACACAAACAACCTAAACTAACTCTAGAAGAAATAGAAGAGCTCAACAAACCAATAACAAGTAAAGAGACTGAATCAGTAATAAAACTCCCTCAACAAAGAATAGTCAAAGACCAGATGACTTCACAAGGAGAAATTTATCAAGTATTCTGGGAAAAAAATTGACACCAATCCTTCTTATGCCCTTTCAAAACTTTGAAGAGGACAAAATACTCCCTAATTCATTCTGTGAAGTCAACATCACCCTCATACCAAAGACAAATAAAGATGCCACAAGAAAAGAAAATTATAGCCAATATCTCTTATGAATATAAATGTAAAAAATCCTCAACAAAATACTAACAAACTTATGTTTAATAGGAAAATATCAGCAGTACGACAGCAATAGCTGGGGTAAATATTGGGGGGAAGGACAAGAGTTAAGGGGAGGTTTAGATTTCCTATTTGGTGAGGATATTTCCTATTTGGTGGGTGTGTTTATTGATTATCTCTATCTTGGGAAAAATGAAATTATCTAGAATTGAGAGTGTTGATGGACTGTGGACTTTGGGCATTATACATGACTAATGAATGGAGGTGGCTGAAGTATGCACTAACTGAGAAGTAGATTGGCAAATGATGGTGTATACATATGATTGAATATTGTACTGTTACAAAAAGGAACAATGTCATGCGGCATGCAACAATGTATATGAATCTGTGAGACATTTGGTGAGGCAAAATAAAGTAGAAATGAAGACCGATTATCATATGATGTCCTTTAGAAAATGCTTATAAGCAAACAGGAACCTAGATTGTAAGCTCTTATAGTGGACACATTTAGTCTGGAGCGGTAATTATTATTTCTGGATTCTGAGAGGATGTTTTATATATCTATAACCTGGTATTTATGGATAAGAACTTAGCTGATCAGGTTGGGACTAAGGTAATTCAGAACACAGAGATAAAGAAGATATTTTCTATATTTTAGAACCGTACCCACTATTTTTTTTGTTTTTTAAATTAATTTTTTTAATTTTTTAAAAAAATATAGAAACAAACACAAACATTCTTAACTTATGATCGTTCCATCCTACATATATAATCAGTAATTCACAATATCATCGCACTTGCATATTCATTCTCATGATCATTTCTTAGAACATTTGCATCAATTCAGATAGTACATAATCTAACTCAACCTGTCTGGACAGCTCATTTGAACAACTGAAACACAGGTAGCACAGAATAAGAAAGAGGGATCTTTAATCCTGTATGGCTTACTGTAATGCCTAGATACATCCTAGAATATACCGAGCAGATAATCAAAAAGTATTGGCAAAGTCCCTTGAGGGATGGGAGAAAAAATATGGAACTATTAAATTTTACCATCAGGGAATTAATTCCCTGATACTGTGTCGAACATTAGGGACATCCAAATCAATAGGCCAAGCTCTTGATCTTGAGGCTTACTCTTGTGAAGCTTATGTAGATAGCAGAGAAGCCTAGCCTACCTATAGGTATGCCAAACAGTTACTTCTGGAGGACCTCTTTTGTTGCTTAGATGTGGCCATACTCTAAGTCCAACTCCGTAAGTGAAATCATTGGCCTCCCCCTTACGAGGGACATGACATCCAGTGGTGAAAGTCTCCCTGGTGGCGTGGGAGATGATGCCCAGAGTTGAGGCCAGCCATGGCACTGTGGGATCAACAATTCCAGGCTGACCAAAAGGGGGAAAAGAAGTGAAACTAATAAAGTATCAGTGGCTGAGAAAGTTCAAACAGAGTTGAGAGGCTATCTCGATCTGGAGATCACTCATACATAAGCTTCAGTTAGACATTGTTACCTACCATAACTTGCCAAACCCCAACCAAAACCATTCTAGCCAATCCTAAACAACACCTAGGGTAATATAGAAGATTCTACAAAGGTTCCATGCACTAGGGTAACTTTCTAGAAACCTACACTTCCAGATGGGTCCCTGGAACAGGTAAGTCCTGACCCAGCCTCTCCAGAACATCAACTAGTTCCATCTCCCTCCCCCATATTATTGACAGCCCCTTCCAACATGAAAAATTTTGAATGGCTATACCCCAAATACCCCTAAAGAATGGGACAGAAAGATCAAAGGTGATGGTAGAGTTAAACAGAGAAGGTAGGGTTTAACAAACAAATATGATTGCTGAATCATTAAACTGATATTTCTTTTAGTCTCCAGTATCTTACAGCAGCTAAAAGTAAAAACCAAAAACTGTGGAATTAGAATCCATACCAAACTCTGAAATCTGTTCTACAACTAATTGTTGTTCTGTGCTTTGAAATTTATTGCTTTATATATATATGTTATTTTTCACAAAAAAGAAAAAAAAGTTGATTGTGATGATAAAAAGTATTTATTCCTCCTAGCCTCCTATTTTCTGAAGCAACCAGAAAGAAAAATCTGAGATGATGGTGTGGTAGCCCACAACAAACTCTGGGCTCTGTCCTGCAACTACGTGTTGAAGAGTACTTTGAAACTATTGCTTTTTTCTTTCTTAGCTTTGTATATATGCTATATTATACAATAAAAAAAGTTAAAAAAAATATTAGCAAGTTGAATCCAATAGCATATTAAAAGAACAATATAACATGATCAAGCGGGCTTTATCCCAGGTATACAAGGATGGTTCAAAATAAGAAAATCAATTAATAGAATAAATCATATTAACAAAACTAAGGGAAAAAAAAATCACATCATAATCTCAATGGATACAAAAAAGGCATTTCACCAAGTCCAGTATTCTTCTTGATAAAAACACTCAGAAAGTAGGACTGGAAGAAAATTTCCTCAACATGATAAAGCACATATATGAAAAGTCCACAGTAACATCATACTCAACGGTGGGAGACTGGAAGCTTTCCTTCTATAAATAAGCAACAAGACAAGGATGCCCACTGTAATCAGTTATTCTACACTGAACTGGAAATTCCAGCCAGTGCAATTAGGCAAGAAAATGAAACAACGGCATCCAAATTAGGAAGTAAGAAGTAAAACTTGATCTATTTGCAGATGACATGCTCCTATATACTGAAAATCTGAAAAAAATCCACAACACAGTTTCTAGAGCTAATAAATGAATTCAGCAAGCTGACAAGGTACAAGATCAATACTGCCAAATAAGTAGTGTTTCTGCACACTAGTAATGAACAGTAAGAGGAGAAAAAAATTCATTTACAGGAGCAACTAAAAGAATCAAGTATCTAGGAACAAATCTATCACAGCATGTAAAGGATTTCTAAACAGAAAACTACAAAATATTTCTAAAAGAAATCAATCAAAGAAGACCTAAATAAATGGAAGGACATTCCATGTCCATGGATTGGAAGACTAAATACTAAGATGTCAATTCCATGCAAAGCTATTTACAGATTCAATGCAATCCCAATCAAAATTCCAACAGCTTTCTTTGCAGAAATGGAAAGGACAATCATGAAATTTATATGGAAGGGTAAGGGACACTCAACAGTCATCTTGAAAAAGAAAACAAAGTTGGAGGACTCATACTTTCTGGTTTTAAAACTTATTATAAAGCCACAGGAATCAAAACAGCATAGTACTGGAACAAGGACAGACACAAAGACCAATGAAACCAAACTAAGAGTTTAAAAATCAACCTTCACATTTATGGCCAATTGATTTCTGGCAAGGGCACAAAGACCACTCAATTGGAAAAGAACAGTCTCTTCAAAAAATGATGCTGGGAAAAATGAACCTCTACATTTGCAAAAAAAAAAAAAAAATGAACGTGAATTTTTACCTCATATCATATACAAAAATTACTCAAAATGGATCAAATACTTAAATATAAGAGCCAGAACTATAAAACTCCTAAAGAAAACATAGAGAAGCACCTTCAGGATCTTGTATCAGGCAACAGTTTCTTAGACTTTTATCCAAAACATGAACAACGAAAGATAAATGGGACTGCCTCAAAATGAAAATGTTTTGCACATCAAAGGACTCTATCATGAAAGTAAAAGGACAACTAACAGAATGGGAGAAAATATTGGGAATCCACATACCTGATAAGGGTTTAATATGCAGAACATATAAAGAAATCTTTCAACTCTACAACAAAAGACAATCCAATTTTTTAAATGGATAAAAGACTTGAATAAACAACTTTCCAAAGAAGATATGCAAATGGTTAAAAGGCATATGAAAAGATGCTCAACATCATTAATCATCAGTGAAACAGAAGTCAAAACCACAATAAAATGCCATTTCATACCCAGCAGAATGGCTACGGCTCCCATTCAATAACAGAAAATTACAAGTGTAGAAGAGCATGTGAAGAAATAGGAACACATTCATTGTTGGTGGAAATATGAAATCGTGTAGCCACAATGGAAGCTAGTTTGCCAGTTCCTCACAAGGTTAGGTATATAATTACCCTATAATCCAGCAATCGCACTTTTAGGTATGTAACAAAAGAACTGAAAGCAAGGACTCAAACAGATATTTGCACACTGATGTTCATAGCAGTATTATTTCACAATTGCCAAAGATGGAAGCAACCCAAATGCCCATCAGCCAATGAAAGGATCAATAACACAGTGTATGCTTACAGCAGATTATCTCAGCCATAAAAAAGGAATAAATTCTGATACATGTGACAACATAAATGTACCCTGAAGATATCAGGTGGACTGAAATAAGCCAGACACAAAAGGACACATATTGTATGAGTCACAGATATGAAATAATTAGAAAAAGCAAACTCATACAGTCAGAATCTAGAATACAAGTTACCAGGAGATGGGATGAGGGTAGCAGATAGGAATTTAAGGCTTAAAATGTACTGTTTTTGAAGGTTCCAAGATGGCAGCTTACCGTGGTATGGAATTTAGCTCATCCTGCAGAGCAGCTAGTAAAAAGCCAGGAAGTTCAGAACAACTGCTGGGGCCACATCAGTGACTAGACACATGGTGTACACTAGTCTGAACAAGTTGGACCAGCTGTTGATACTGCACAGAACTGTAAGTACCCCAAGCCATGGAGGCCAGTGCCTCTCCTCATGGGCATGAGAGCCTGGTTCCCAGACAGAAAAGCAAAGAGACTCTACTAGCACCAGGGACTTAGCTCAACCAACATCCACTTGCAGATTTAATTAACAAATTCTAAATGCTGAAAATAGGCCCCCAGCTCAGATAAACATCGAATAAGAGCTAAAGGTACTAGGGGTTATTGGCCCGGGACAGAGAGGGTAGGACTGACAAAAAAGGGGTTTTGGATTGGACAGCACAAAATACTCGAAAAGAGCTGGACCCTGAAAAAAAGGGGGGGGGCACGGCGTTGGGAGCACACAGAACCTGGAGATACATAGAGCAATGTACCAACTTAATCTCCTGAGTAACAAACCCGAGGAACAGGGGTCCTCCTACCAAAAGGATTTCTTTTTTTTTTTTTTTTTGCTTTGTTTCAACTATTTAACTGTCATTAGATAGGACTACAAGGCTTCTCAGGCTCCAACTGTCCCAGGAACCGGCGGAATTAAGCTTTTCTGAGAGACAGAGGTTGGTCAGGTGAAAGAAGTTAATTCCCTGGAGGCTGTGCCTTCCCGAGGAGAGGGGTGGGGCCCAGCTCAGGTGGAATCCCTCCCTCAAGGAATTCAAATCCCATGGATGGGCAAACTGAAGCAATTAAAGTCAGCCTACAAACTCTCCTCTGTCTCTACTATGTTGCAGCAGGGAGAGTCTGCTGGAGTTAAAGGTACCACGACCCTTTATACTGGTGGAAAACGACAGGCAGACAAGCACCACATACTGGGCAGGACAGGAAAAGCACAGAGTCTAGAGGCTTCATAGCAAAGTTTGACAACCTGCTGGGACTCACCCTCAGGGAAAACTGTTGCAGGAGACTCTTTCCTCCTGAGAGGAGGCTAGTCTGGTCTGTGAAAATCTGACTGGGGTCTATAATATCCAAGTATACTCTCCTTAGAGAAAAAAAAATGGCTGCATATAGACAGGGCAAGAAACAAGAAAACAAGAACTGAAAAGTCCTGATCAGTTAAACAAAATTGGTGCTCGAGGTGTAGAAAAAGCTGAACTGAATGTCAAAGAACATATAGAGAACAAAGCCACCCAGCAAGAAAATCCTAGGTAAAAAAAGTGAAAACAATCTCCAGAATAAAACAGTTAAGGAGACCAAATGCTTAGACAGGAGCAAAAAATAATGAGTCATACTAGGAAAACTGAAGATATGGCCCAGTCAAAGGAACAAACCAACAATTCATAAGAGATACAGGAGCTGAAACAACTAATTCAGGATGTTCGAACAAACATGGAAAATCTCATTAAAAATCAAATCAATGAGTTGAGGGAGGATATGAAGAATGCCAATGGGCAAACAAAAAGAAGAAATCGAAAGTTTGAAAAAACAAATCACAGAACTTATGGGAATGAAAGACACAGTAGAAGAGATGAAAAAAAAACAATGGAAACCTACAACGTTAGATTTGAAGAAGCAGAAGAAAGGATTAGTGAACTGGAGGATGGGGCATCTGAAATCTGACAGGCAAAAGAAAATAAAGAGAAAAGAATGGAAAAAATATGAGCAGTGACTCAGGGAAGTGAATGACAACATGAAGCACACAAATATACGTGCTGTGGGTGTCCCAGAAGAGGAGAAGGGAATAGGAGGAAAAAGACTAATGGAGGAAATTATCACTGAAAATTTCCCCTATCTTATGAAAGACATAAAATTACAGATCCAAGAAATGCAGCGTACCCCAAACAAAATAGATGCAAATAGAGATATTCCAAGACACTTACTAATCAGAATGTCAGAGGCCAAAGAGAAAGAGAGAATCTTGAAAGCAGCAAGAGAAAAGCAATTCATCGCATACAAGGGACACCCAATAAGACTATGTGTAGATTTCTCAGCAGAATTCATGCAGGCGAGAAGACCTAAAGACAAACAGAGGATGAAAGTGAAAGGCTGGGAAAAGATATTTCATGCAAACTACAATCAGAAAAGAGCAGGAGTAGCTATACTAATAGTTGACAAATTAGACTTCAAATGTAAAACAATTATAAGAGACAATGAAGGACACTATGTATTAATAAATGGAACAATTCAACAAGAAGACAATACAATCATAAATATTTATGCAGCAAGCCAGAGTGCTCCAAAATACATGAGACAAATGCTGAAAACACTGAAAAGAAAAAAAAACACATCTACTGTAATAGCTGGAGACTTCAATTCTCTGCTTTCACCAATTGATAGAACATCTAGACAGAGGATCAATAAAGAAATAGGAAATTTGAATACTACAATAAATGAACTAGACTTAACAGATATTTATGGAATATTATACCCCACAACAGTAGGATACACCTTTTTCTCAAGTGTTCATGGATCATTCTCAAGGATAGAACATATGCTGGGACACAAAGCAAGTCTCAATAAATTTTAAAAGATTGAAATCATACAAAACACCTTCCCAGATCAGAAAGGAATGAAGTTGGAAATCAATAACAGGCAGATGGCCAGCAAATTCACAAATATATGGAGGCTCAACAACACACTTTTAAACAATGAGTAGGTCAAGGAAGAAATTACAAGAGAAATCAGTAAATATCCAGAGGCAAATGAAAATGACAATACAACATATGAAAATTTATGGGATGCAGCAAAGGCAGTCCTAAGAGGGAAAATTATTGCCTGAAATGCCTATATCAAAAAAGAAGAGCAAAGATCAAGGAGTTAACTGTTCACTTGGAAGAACTAGAGAAAGAACAGCAAACTATCTCCAAAACAAGCAAAACGAAAGAAATAAGAGAGATTAGAGCAGAAATAAATGAAATTGGGAAGATGAAAACAATCAAGAAAATCAACAAAACCAGAAGTCGGTTCTCTGAGAAAAATCAACAAAATTGATGGACCCCTAGCAAGGCTGACAAAAAGAAAAAGAGAAAGGATGCAAATAAATAAAATGAGAAATGGAAGAGGAGACATAACCACTGACCCTGGAGAAAGAAAGGAGGTAATGAGAAGATACTATGAACAACTTCATGCTGATAAACTAGACAACATGGACGAAATAGACAACTTTCTAGAAAGGCATGAACAACCAACACTGACTTAAGAAGAAACAGATGACTGCAACAAACCAACCACAAGTAAAGAAATTGAATCAGTTATCAAGAAGCTCCCCAAAAAGAAAAGTCCTGGACCAGATGGCTTCACATGTGAATTCTACGAGGCATTCAAGAAAGAATTGGTACCAATCCTGCTCAAACTCTTCAGAAAACTGAAGAGGATGGAAGGCTACCTAACTCATTCTATGAAGCCAACATCACCCTCATACCAAAGCCAGACAAAGATACTACAAGAAAAGAAAATTACAGACCAACTCTCTCTAACAAATACAGATACAAAAATCTTCAACAAAATTCTTGCAAATCGAATCCAACAGCACATTAAAGCAATTATACACCATGATCAAATGGGATTTATCCCAGGTATGCAAGGATCATTCAACATAAGAAAATCAAGTAATGTAATACACCATTATCAACAAACAAAAGCAGAAAAACCTCATGATCATCTCGATTGATACAGAAAGGTATCTGACAAAATTCAACATCCTTTCTTGATGAAAGCACTTCAAAGGGTAGGAATAGAAGGGAACTTCCTTAAAATGATAAAGGGAATATATGAAAAACCCACAGCCAACACCATCTTCAATGGGGAAAGACTGAAAACTTTCCCCCTAAGATCAGGAATAAAACAAGGATGTCCACTGTCCCTACCACTGGTATTTAACACAATGTTGAGAGCTCTAGCCAGAGCAATCAGACAAGAAAAAGAAATACAAGGCATCAAAATTGGAAAGGAAGAAGTAAAACTCTCACTGTTTGCAGCTGATATGATACTCTATGTTAAAAATGCCGAAAAATCCACAGCAAAACTACTGGAGCTAATAAAAGAGTACAGCAAAGTGGCAGGTTACAAGATCAACACTCAAACATCTGTAGTGTTTCTATATACTTCTAATGAGCAATGAGGGGGAAATCAAGAAAAAAAATTGATTTATAATTGCAACCAAAAGAATAAAATGGTTAGGAATAATTTAACTAAGGATAAAAAAGACCTATACAAACTACAAGAAATGCTAAAAGAAATTACAGAAGACCTAAATAAAGGGAATACCGTTTTTGTGGACTGGAAGAGTACATATAGTTAAGATGTCAATTCTACCTAAATTGATTTATAGATTCAATGCAATATCAACTAAAACCCCAAAAATTAACTTTGCAGAAACAGAAAAACCAATAACCAAATTTATTTGGAAGGGCAGGGTGCCCCAAATAGTTAAAAATATCTTGAGAAAGAAAAATGAAATTGGAGGTCTCATGCTCCCTGACTTTAAGGTGTATTACGAAGCTACAGTGGTCAAAACAGCATGATACTGGCATAAAGACAGATATACTGACAAACGGAATCGAACAAAGTGTTCAGATATAGACCCTCTCATCTATGGACAATTGATCTTTGATAAAGCAGTCAAGCCAACTCACCTAGGCCAGAACAGTCTCTTCAATAAATGGTGCTTAGAGAACTGGATATCCATGTGGAAAGAATGAAAGAGGATCCATATCTCACATCTTATACAAAAATTAACTCCTAAACATTAGAGCTAAGACCATAAAACTTTTAGAAGAAAAATGTAGGAAAATACCTTATAACACTTGTAATAGGAGGCAGTTTCCTACATCTTACACCCAAAGCACAAACACTGAAGAAAGAAATAGATAAATGGGAACTTCTGAAAATTAAAAACTTTTGTGCCTCAAAGAACTTTGTCAAGAAAGTAAAAAGACAGCCTACACGATGGGAGACAATACTTGAAAATGACATATCAGATAAGGGTCTAGTATCCAGAATATATAAACAGAGTGTTCAACTTAACAACAAAAAGACAAAAACAACCCAATTAAAAGATGGGTGAAAGATACGAACAGACACTTCTCAGAAGAGGAAGAACAAACAGCTAAAAGGCACATGAAAAGATGCTCAACTTCCCTGGTTATTAGGGAAATGCAAATCAAAACCACAATAAGGTATCATCTCACACCCACCAGAATGGCCAGTATCAAAAAACCACAAAATGACAAGTGCTGGAGAGGATGTGGAGAAAGAGGCACACTTATCTACTGTCGGTGGGAATGCAAAATGGTACAACCGCTGTGGAAGGCAGTTTGGCGGTTCCTCAAGAAGCTAAGAAAAGAACTGCCATATGATCCAGCAATACCAATACTAAGTATCAATTCAGAGGACATGAAGGCAAGGACACAAATGGACATTTGCACACCAATTTATAGCAGCATTATTTACAATTGCCAAGAGATGGAAACAGGCCAAATGTCCATCAACAGACACATGGCTAAACAAGCTGTGGTATATACATACGATGGAATATTACACAGCTGTAAGACAGAATAAAGTCATGAATCATATAACAACGTGGATGGACCTTTAGGACATTATCCTGAGTGAAATTAGCCAGAAACAAAAGGACAAATACGGTATGGTCTCACTAATAAGAACTAACATTGCGTGAACTTGGGGAATTTATTCTTACACATTATATAGCTTTCCCCTTTTCAGTTTACTGGGTATTAGAGTGGCTAGAGGGAAGTACCTGAAACTGTAGATTTGTGTTCCAGTAACCATGTTTCTTGAAGATGACTGTATAATGACATAGCTTTCGCAATAAGAAAAAATATATACTGTTTATATTTGGGACAATGGAAATGTTTTGGTAGTGAATGGTGGTGATGGTGGCACAACATTGTGAACGTTAACTAACAGCATTGAATTGTATATCTGAATATGGTTAAATGGGGAAATGTAAGATTATATATACGGTAATAGAATAAAAATGTCTTTTAAATCCATTAACTCCACAACACAGTGAGCCCTAATTTAAACCAAACACACTATTTTAATAGTACAATTGTAAAAATGTGCTTTCATCAATTGTGTAACGAATGTACATCAATGCAAGGTGTTACTAACAGGGTAGGATATGGGAAATCTGTACTTTGTGTATGATTTTTCTGTAAACCCATAACTTACCTAATAGCATCTTTTAAAAAGTATGTTGTTTGTGTATACATACTTATAAAGCAAAAGAATAAAAAAATGGGTAGGAAAGAGTTACACATTTTGAGGATAGCAGTTACTTCTAAGTTCAGAGGGAGTGGAACTGAAGGGTGGCAGGATAAAGAGTTTCAACTGTACGCATATATTTTAATTCCTAAAAAGCTATGAAGCATTTATGGCAAAAGGTTAACAGTCCTTAAACATGGGCAGTATGTACAAACACATTCATTACATTATACTCCGTATTCAAAGAATAGGAAAAATAAAAGATTACTATACCTAATGTTTATAGAATGTAATGGAAGAAAGAAAACAAGAAGATCTCTAGAGACCACTGATAGAAATCTTGGTTAGAAAGATGGCAACCTAGAATAGCAATGGTAACAGAGATGGAGAGAAGTGGATGGATACGAGATTATATTTTGAAGGGTAATATATAGGACTTGTTGATGGGCTGGATATGAAGTGTTAGGCATAGGAAGGAACCAAGGTAACCAACTAGTAAATATGTTGGCAGAGGTGCATTTAGTGAGTTGGGGAAAACTAGGGAAGGAACCAACTACAGGACATAAAAGAATCCTATTTTAAGTTCATCTCTTACTTCTCCTACTCAGATAGAAGCTCTTTCTGCTTTATCTTTATATCACCCCCTTCCCCAAAGTTCAGTATAGCTATACTGAATCAGTATTATATGCATTGCCTAAACATTGTATTTTTTGAAAACCAGACTTCCTTCTTTAAAAGTGTCAGCTTTCAAAGAAATTTGGTATCACTTAATATTACTATAGCAAAATAATAAAAACTTTCAAGAAGTTTTCACATGGCTTACTCAGATTTTTAGGTTCTATACAAATATAGGCTTCCTACTTTCCTTTTAGGCCATTTTAATTAGTTTCATATGGCTTTACCATTTAGGTGTACTATAATGAATGCAGTATTATAAGGTATCTTATTGTACATGAGATGGTATTTATAATAGGGGTATTATATAACGTATCTTTATAAACTACCACTTACTAATTTTTTATTTATTTATTTATTTTTTTTATTAATTAAAAAAAGAATTAACAAAACAATTAGAAATCATTCCAATCTACATGTACAATCAGTAATTCTTAATAACATCACATAGTTGCATATTCATCATTTCTTAGTACATTTGCATCGATTTAGAAAAAGAAATAAAAAGACAACAGAATAAGAATTAAAACAATAATAGAAAGAAAAAAAAACAAAAAAAACAAAAACAAAAAACCTATACCTCACATGCAGCTTCATTCAGTGTTTTAACATAATTGCATTACAATTGGGTAGTATTGTGCTGTCCATTTCTGAGTTTTTATATCCAGTCCCGTTGTACAGTCTGTATCCCTTCATCTCCAATTATCCCTTCTCTTTTTTTTTTTTTTTTTTTAATTAACGGAAAAAAAGAAATTAACCCAACATTTAGAGATCATACCATTCTACACATGCAATCATTAATTCTTAACATCATCACATAGATGCATGATCATCATTTCTTAGTACATTTGCATTGGTTTAGAAGAACTAGCAACATAACCGAAAAAGATATAGAATGTTAATATAGAGAAAAAAATAAAAGTAATAATAGTAAAATCAAAACAAAACAAAACAAAACAAAACAAAAACCTATAGCTCAGATGCAGCTTCATTCAGTGTTTTAACATGATTACTTTACAATTAGGTATTATTGTGCTGTCCATTTTTGAGTTTTTGTATCTAGTCCTGTTGCACAGTCTGTATCCCTTCAGCTTCAATTACCCATTGTCTTACCCTGCTTCTAACTCCTGCTGAACTCTGTTACCAATGACATATTTCAAGTTTATTCTCGAATGTCCGTTCACATCAGTGGGACCATACAGTATTTGTCCTTTAGTTTTTGGCTGGATTCACTCAGCATAATATTCTCTAGGTCCATCCATGTTATTACATGGTTCATAAGTTTATCTTGTCTTAAAGCTGCATAATATTCCATCGTATGTATATACCACAGTTTGTTTAGCCACTCTTCTGTTGATGGAGATTTTGGCTGTTTCCATCTCTTTGCAATTGTAAATAATGCTGCTATAAACATTGGTGTGCAAATGTCCGTTTGTGTCTTTGCCCTTAAGTCCTTTGAGTAGATACCTAGCAATGGTATTGCTGGGTCGTATGGCAATTCTATATTCAGCTTTTTGAGGAACCGCCAAACTGCCTTCCACAGTGGTTGCACCCTTTGACATTCCCACCAACAGTGGATAAGTGTGCCTCTTTCTCCGCATCCTCTCCAGCACTTGTCATTTTCTGTTTTGTTGATAATGGCCATTCTGGTGGGTGTGAGATGATATCTCATTGTGGTTTTGATTTGCATTTCTCTAATGGCCAGGGACATTGAGCATCTCTTCATGTGCCTCTTGGCCATTTGTATTTCCTCTTCTGAGAGGTGTCTGTTCAAGTCTTTTTCCCATTTTGTAATTGGGTTGGCTGTCTTTTTGTTGTTGAGATAAACAATCTCTTTATAAATTCTGGATACTAGACCTTTATCTGATATATCATTTCCAAATATTGTCTCCCATTGTGAAGGCTGTCTTTCTACTTTCTTGATGAAGTTCTTTGATGCACAAAAGTGTTTAATTTTGAGGAGTTCCCATTTATTTATTTCCTTCTTCAGTGCTCTTGCTTTAGGTTTAAGGTCCATAAAACCGCCTCCGGTCGTAAGATCCATAAGATATCTCCCAACATTTTCCTCTAACTGTTTTATGGTCTTAGACCTAATGTTTAGATCTTTGATCCATTTTGAGTTAACTTTTGTATAGGGTGTGAGATATGGGTCTTCTTTCATTCTTTTGCATATGGATATCCAGTTCTCTAGGCACCATTTATTGAAGAGACTGCTCTGTCCCAGGTGAGTTGGCTTGACTGCCTTATCAAAGATCAAATGTCCATAGATGAGAGGGTCTATATCTGAGCACTCTATTCGATTCCATTGGTCGATATATCTATCTTTATGCCAATACCATGCTGTTTTGACCATTGTGGCTTCATAATATGCCTTAAAGTCAGGCAGCGCGAGACCTCCAGCTTCGTTTTTTTTCCTCAAGATGTTTTTAGCAATTCGGGGCACCCTGCCCTTCCAGATAAATTTGCTTATTGGTTTTTCTATTTCTGAAAAATAAGTTGTTGGGATTTTGATTGGTATTGCATTGAATCTGTAAATCAATTTAGGTAGGATTGACATCTTAACTATATTTAGTCTTCCAATCCATGAACACGGTATGCCCTTCCATCTATTTAGGTCTTCTGTGATTTCTTTTAGCAGTTTTTTGTAGTTTTCTTTATATAGGTTTCCACTTACTAATTTATTTACTTATGGTTTTGTTTTTGTTTAATATTAAGAGTCTACTTATGGTTTTAGTTAGTTTGTAGAGTCCCTTATCTCATTTGATTCATACCATAACCTTGATAAGTAGGCAGGGCATTTGTGTTGAATTTAGTGACAAAAAAAAATAGCCGGAATTCACAAATACAATACCAGGCTTCTGGTCTAGAATTTACCAGCTTATTAATAAAGAAACTGAGGCTCAATAAAATGAGGAGACTTGCCCAAGGATGCAATGCTAATAATTTTAAGTAAATTTTGCTGTCTTTAGGAAACTGATGAAATATTGTTAGCTCATTATGAATGTATAAAGACAAGCCCTCAAAATTTGTCTGAAAGATAGATTCCTTTATTCTTTCAACATTTTTTTTAAATCTTTCTTTTTTTCTTATTAGAGAAGTTGCATGTTTGCAGCACAACCGTGCATAAAATACAGGATTCCCATATACCATCCTACTGTTAATACCTCACATTTGGGATGGTACATTTGTTACAACTGATGAAAGCACATTTTTATAACTGTTCTATTAATTCTACTCCATTGTTTAACTTAGGGTTCACTGATTGTGTTGTGCAGTTTTCATAGATCTAAAAAAAAAGATTTTACTCTAGTATCATATATACAACCTAACATTTCTCCATTTAACCACATTCAGATATAAAATTCAGGCTGTTAATTATATTCACAATGTTGGGCCACCATCACCACCATTCACTACCAAAACATTTCCTTTGTTCCAAATAGAACGGTACATTTTAAGCCTTAACTCCCTATTCCCTATTCCCACCTTGTTCCTTGGTAACCTCTATTCTAGATTCTGACTATAAGTTTGCTTATTCTAATTATATTAGTGCGCTCATACATTATATATCCTTTCCTGTCTGGCTTATTTCACTCAACATGATATCTTCAAGGTTCATCTATTTTGTTGCATGTATCAGAATTTCATTCCTTTTTATGGCTGAATAATATTCCACTGTGTATATTTATGACATTTTCTTGATCCATTCTTTGGGTGATGTACACTTGGGTTGCTTCCACCTTTTGGCAACTGTGAATAATGCTGCTATGAATGTGCAACATAATTTGTTAGATTTTCCCTTGACTTTTTTTGCTTTTTTTTTTTTTTCAGGCACTGAGAATCAAATCCAGGTCTCCAGCACAGCAGGCAAGAACTCTGCCACTGAGCCACCATTGCCCGCCTCCATTGACTGTTTTTTTTGGCATGGGCAGGCACTGGGAATCGAACCTGGGTCTCCTATATTATAAGCAAGAACTCTGCCTGCTGAGCCACCTTGGCCCGCCCTCTCCCTTGAGTTTTGAAATCAGAATCCTATGATACAAAAAAAAAAGAATCTTAGGATACAGAAGATTTTTCCACTAGCATTATATAACTGGAATGGTGGGAGTAAAATCACCTAGAGCTTGAAAGGATCATTTAAGTAGATTATTCTTCCCTTCTAAGATAAAATGTTACCAGTTTCTTTAGAGGAGAACTGACTGTATCTAAAAAGTAATGGTTAAGTGCATTCTTATACCACAAGCTTCAGAAAATTACAATTTTTATGGTCCTCAAATCCAGAAAAAATGCAAGTAAAATACCGCATTTAGGTAAATACCTCTTCACTAAACTGAACCATACACTTGCTTAAGCATTAGGTCCTAAGTTAATTTCTATTCTCAAACACATCGAATGACTTTAACCAATTTCAGAGCAGCTTTATGATTATCCTTCCCCTCTCAGTTTACCCCATTTGCTTGGGAGATCTGTAGGGTGAGAGGGTCTGAAAAGAAGTTCAGAATTCAACAAAGGGAAGATACTACAAGCCATAAATACCAATATCCCATCCAAATAAACCAAAAACTTAACCATATTTTCTAAGTGTTCAGAAATGGCACTTTTGAGTTCCAAAAGCGAATTCCAAAAGGTATCTTGGGAAGATTGTCACAAATTTAAAAATACAAAAAAGGAAACAAATATATATATGACCCACATTTTTAGCAATGTCAGTTCTGTTGCTGGATTGACATAAATTTGTATTGATTTCATTTTTCTATTTCAGAGGATGCATCTAAATGGAAAAATAATTGAGTATAAAGGTGTAAAAGATGTGTTTATATCTTCTGAAGTTCAGCATTATATTTTTATTAGATTTTATTTGTAAATAAATGAGAAACCACAGAAACTTATTGCATCGGGAAGTGATACCATAACACTGTTTTAATAATACATAACTTTGGCTGTAATACAAAGGATGGATAATATCATAGAAGTTTGAGATGGGAGGGTGCTATAATAACAAAGTTAGGAGAGAGTTTTATAAAAGTCCAGATTTCTGGGTCCTAACCTTGGGGATTCTGATTCAATAGGTTTAGAGTAAATCCTCATAATCCTAAGGGAAGAGCTAAACGTGAATGAGCAGTAACAGATTAGCGCTTCAGAGGAAAAGTACCCTTTATGATGACACCATTAGAAGAATATCAGGAACTAATAAAAAATTACAAACTGATGCTTCATGTTTACCAAAACTGAACAATGACTCACCTGGATCAGGGTCAAATTTTAGATCCAACGGATGTACAACAGGTTGGTACCGCTTCTAACATAAATTAAACAGATGACAATAACAAGTTAATCACTTAATACTGCATGTAAACATTTCTTTCAGATAATGAAAGCAAGTAACACTACAGCACCATTCTTTTTTGGGGAAAAAAATTAGATCCTGAGATATGTACAGAAGAGGGACGAAAGACAAGTTAGAGTCTGAATTTTACCTTTTATAATATTGCCTCCTACTGCATACAATAAGAAATAGCACCATAAAAATTATAATCCAAAAAAGCAATCAAAAGGCACAGAAGCTGCATTTGTGTCGCAAGTACAAAATTTTTCAAAAGTTCATTTTTAAGATAAATGTTTGGAACTCAGAACTCATACTCTCAGAGAAACTCAGTTTTAAAAATGGTCTTGGACAGACTGTATGTGTGTGAAGGTATGTTAATAAAAATATTTTTTAAAAATAAAAATAAATGGTTACCATGTCAACACACTAAAGACCATATATCCTGTGAGTCACCAGAATGATAGTAACAGAACTATAGGAACAGGCTCCATACTCAGGCAAGAAGAAAAAGGAACAAACTATTTCTCCTTACTTTTCTCCAAAGTCAACAGGAGCCAGAAGGGTCAAAAAAAAAAAAAAAAAAAAAGCTGTCCTTTAGTACCCTCACCTACCCCATCATTTTGCATCATTTTTTAAACTTTCACAAGCAGTACCTCACTTAGGGCTTGTCAATTTTCATACTTTTATGCAATACTGATTAACTGATTTTCGGTGGGATTGGAGATGGGGTAGGGAATAAGGAGGATGATGCTAGAAAATAAATATATTGAATATCTTTACTGAAGAAACCTAAAAAAAAAAATAAAAAGATTGGGGAGGGAAAAAAGCGTAAGGGAAGGAGGTAGAGTAGGGCATTACCTTGAGGGCTAACAGCCAAGGAAGAAAAAATGAAAAAAAATTCTGATCATGAATGTTTTTTTCTCATAGAATACTGACTAAAACATTTTAGATAGTGTTAAGCCCGGCCTTTACTATTTCAAAACAATTCCTAAAAGGCAGGCAAATTGAAGACCTCAATATGAAAACACTTTTTACTTTATGAGCAATGCCATTCCCTTCCCCTCCCTCCTCCACAAGGGAGAATTCAGGCCTAATTTGTCAGTGGACTTCTTGTTTATTTTTTATTTTGATTCATTCCACCCCTAGTAAATCTGAAAAGATGGGGGCATAGTATGGATGGTCATTGATACCTACAGTAATTATAAATAAGAAGCTGGCTGCTTGCATGTCTGAAAAATTCAGATGAAGGAGGTGATTGGCTTCCTGGGCTTGTGACCCAAATGGCCATAACTTTTGGAGCAAAACAAATTGACACAATTTATAAAGCAAATTTCAACCTTATGAATAGGCATTCAAACAATTTTTACCATCAAATTAACTAAATTATCCTCTAAAATATATAAACATATACAAATAATATACCAAATACATTTGACAGATAGAAAGAAAAGGGTTAAAAGACGAAATTTCTTTCCCTTTCCTGGTCTCAGAATTATAAAGTTCTTGTCAGTCTTCTACCTTCAATTTCCATTTTAATATCAGTCACATTCAAAACCTAGTGTGATTTGGAACAGGAAAGAAAGTCTTACCAGAGGGAAGCAGGAGTGACAGAGGCAAGAAAGACAAAGACAAAGACAAAAAAAAACGTCATTTATCACCACATGGACCTCATATTTTGATTTAAAATGTAAATCATCTTACCAGAATCTCTTGTTTTGCTTTTATGGTTTTGATGACACATTCAAGGATCTTTCTGGGATACTGCTTACGTTTCATGGCTACATCCACTATGATTTCATCAAACTGATCTTCAAGTACTTTGATGTCAGAATCTATTTTTTTTTAAAAAAAGGAACATCTAAATAATTCCTTAAAATGGATTGTTTATACTCTCTATGGAAATATGATACAAATAAATGACATTTAGAAAATATACATCTGATTTTGAAAAGTGGTTTTAAACAGTAGCAAATATCAAGTAGTTGCACATATTAAAATAGCTAGATCTTCACCTTAACAGGTCTATATCCTATCTATTTTGCTATGTTAAATTCTATGCAAGAAATATATCTATTTATTTCACTGAGTAGCAACTTATTCAGAAGTCTGACATCATATATATATATATATATGAAACATTTAAAGACATTGCTGATATATATCAGAATGCATTTATATATCAGGTAGAGATTAGTGAAGTACATCAATCAGGTGTGGCTTTCCATTTGTGTAACAAATATTGACTGAATCCACTTATATTACTTATTTTTTGAGGGTATTAGAAGCACAGTCATTTCTTACCTTAGTTATTCTTCAAATCAGCATCCCTCCGTAAAATTTAATTTATTCATTTAAAAAGTTAACATGCACACTACTATCACTAGCCTGTAAGAAATACTATACTATTTTATAATCAGTTTTAAAAAAAAGTCAACTAGTTAAATTTTCTATGAGGAAAGGAAAACGGTTTCTAAGCGCCATCTACTGACAAATCTACAAAACTGAAATGTATAAGCAAATTTGAGCAAGAAATAATTTTTCACTTAACAGATATTGAGTGAGCGATTACTACGTGGCAAGCTAAGTGCTGAAAACATAGTGATGATAAAAACAGATACAGTCCCTGCTTTTGAGTAACTTAGATTTTAAATCTTAAATGTACCTAGTCAAATCTCTTGGAATCAAGTCCTTTAAGGGCAGTTATAGGGACAAAGAGAAACCAGGTGGTTTGACTTATATATTTACTTATTCTTCAATTTGTTCATTCATTTATATCCTGACTTTATATGCCAGAATTTGGAACTCTCAGGGAACAAAACAGACAAAAAGCTTTGCCTCTGTAATGCTAATCTGGTGATTCTGTGTATTAGCTCAGATGCCAAGTCCTAGTAATTCTATCTTTTCAATATCTCTCGAACTTATCTTTTCCTTTCCTTTCCCACTGTATAATCCAGATCTTTACCATCTTTTGCTGGACTATTCTAAAAACCTCCCTAAAGGCCGCCTTCCTTAAATTTCTCCCTTTTCTATTCTATCCCCCATACAGTCAGCAGTTAGCTTATTAAAACACCGACTTTCACTGGTGCCAAATTCCTTAGCTTATTGTATCGGGCTCTTTATGATTTGGTCTGAAATGATCTTTCTGGCCCTATCTGCCATTCATTTTCCCAATTCACTTCTGACATTTTCCAAACATATTACTCTTTGTATCTTCGCACATACTGTTTTCTTTGCTTCAAATGTCCTTCCAGCCTACTTTCTTTCTGCCTAGCGCACTCTCACTTATTAAACAAATGCATTTGATTTAACAATAACCTACTCTGCTAAGTCTTCTTCCCAAAGTACTCTTAGTAATTCATTGTGCATTTATTTCTATGAATTACTCCTAAAAGATAAGAACCATGTCTTTTCATCCATTTCCCATCATTTGGTCATAGTGCCTGGCATTTAACAGATATTCATGAAAATACAGTACTCTCAACCATCTCCTTTTATAGTCATGGAGGGAAAAACAGACAAAGGATAGCCATACTTCCCCCAGACTGCCAAACCTGTTGGAAAACACATTTCTTAATCCATGAATTGATGAACCATGTTATAAAAGGTGGCCTAAGACCAAACAATAATTCCAAAGTGACTTCACAGAACAAGATAAAAATAGTGAAAGGTTGTGTAGTTTAAAAATATTTCTCAGTGATTCTGACAAAATCCCTCCCCCACTAACTGGCAATCACTCTGATAATACTTGACGAACACAGTGAGATTGCTTTCTCTGTTTTAATATGTAAATTGTAAAGCAATTTTGGTGACTTTGAAGAGATAACTATAATAATCCCAAAGAGTGAACAGTAAAGTTATCTGGGCAAATATTATCTTAATAGACAAATACTAACTAAAGAGGGTGGCTTGGTGGGCCTGGCATCAGCTCAAGGGTAATGGCAATGGCAGCGATGTCGAGCTATGTCAGTTACAGAGCCACATGATATGACCAGGGAGGCAGCAAAACACTCTGGCCTTCACGTCAGGGTAGCTGTTCTCCTGGACACTGCTGGGTGGACAGTGAGGAGTTCTGCCTCTCTATCAACTGCCTATTCTTTTCTACTTCATTTTTTCCTTCTACACTGATCATTCTCTACTATAACTTTGATTTCTATAGATATGTCAACATCACTAGTTAAGTCTGCTTCAGACTAGGAATAATTGTCTTTTTTAAGGAGTTTTCCATAAATACTTGGCCTCATTCTTTGTGTGGTACTTTTATAGTTTAACTTCACACTTCTTAAGGTATTTCACTATCTACACTAAGGGTTACTTGTAAAAGTGCAACTTAATTTATAAGGTATTAATCAAAGGAATTCTCTGGCCCTGTTTTTTCATCTTGGGATATTTCTACAGTATTGCCTAATAAACTACTAAGGAGGATATTTTTGAAAACTAATCAGATAAAAGCCTTGTTGAGAACAATATATGGCATATACGGGAGTTCAAAAGGCCTGCTGCGTTGTTTGTCTCAGATTATGACTTTAACCGTCTCCCAGATTAGTTTATTTTTTTCTCCCAGTAAAGGATTTTTTTAAAGAAGTGACACTGAAAATAGGGTTAAAAAACAGTGTTCAGAATAAAATTAAAAATAAAAAATAACCTGAATTGTTTAAAATGGCAAATTTTTATATATTTACAAAATAAATTTTTAAAAGTAAATAAAATGTTAAAACATTTAAAAAATGGTAACAGAAGGAAAAAATTAAATCACATACCCATAAAACCATTATCTGAAGCCTCCTGCCATGCTTGCCCATTAATGCTGACATTCTCATGCACAGCTGCTTCAAAAGTCTGCAATTCAAAATAGTCAAATCACTAAAAATAATTTTAAGTACGGAATTCAACCATTTTGGCAAAATAACTTCATATTTGTGACAGCGGATATAAAGAAAAGTAGCAGACCAGATGAATAGCACATTTTTTATTTTCAGCAAAGTGAGATTTCATTTCAGTCACTGATTCTATCTGCACCTTAGTGCTGGGAGCCACTGCACAACCCATAATCTGATGTAAAATTTTAGTATTTTCTTATAAACAACAACAAAAAAATGTACTTCTTAAATGAAACAAGGGGGAAAAAGCTAACATCTCTGGACTCAAGTAAACCTCAGTTGAACCCATATATGTGGGGGAATGAATGTCATATTAACAACAATGAAAACAGGCATGCTTAAAGTTAAGTGAAATTAATTTCTGCTTTATTAAGGACTATATTTTTAGAGATGTACATGGAGAACACAGGGATGAGATGGCATGTTATTTGGAACTTGTGCTAATTTAAAATACTTCAGAACAACCAAAAAGTAGGGGGTAGGAAAAGAAGTATAGGAAAGATTTGATAACTGTTGAATCTGGTGATGGATATATGCTCCCATCTATTTTTTTTAGATGCACTAATCTATTTTTTTATAAGGTTGAAGTATTCATCACAAATTTTTGAAAGGACTAAAAGCACTTAACAGCACCATCAAAATTTTAGTGCACATTCCATATTATTCAATATTTCACTTCTTTCAATGTATCTAAAGGACTGTTCTCATAAACCAACAAGGTTAGGACTAAGAATGTTCATTTTAGCATTATTTGAAATAATGAAAAACTGAGGGGATAAATCTAAACTACTAATTAGGAGAATGGTTAAATAAACTACAATATATCCAAGCCATGCAGCATTAAAAAGAATGAAGCCTATCTCT